>NC_068550.1:12639005-12729005 GCF_026212275.2 Microplitis demolitor | reverse complement strand
ATGTTTGAGGTAACAATCGACGCGTTTTATTGAGTACTAGAGCTGATAAGATTTTTAAGTCGATCGTATAAGTCGTTTCTGAGAAATCAATAAAAAAATTTAAAAAAAATTTTTTTTTGTGATTCGCAAATGTTTTCGAGTCTATTCGATTAAATGATCTGAAATTTCCAGGAAAGTTGATGGCAAACAAGCTCTTTCGATTGCCACCTCAACCATCCAAATCGATTCATTAGTTCAAAAGTTACAAAGAGTTTACATTCACACACACACACACACACACACACACACACATACATACATACACTCGGACATCATTCTGAAAATAGTCAGAATATCTTCCTAGGATCTCAAAACGTCGACATCTGATGAAAACTCGATTTTTGAAAATCGGGGTGAAAACAATAACTTCCCGAAATTTTTGAAAATCGTCGATTTTCTTAGCGGGAAGTTAAAAAAACAACAGCTGTACTAGGACGGTAATGTGCAAGCGCCCCTGGTGGAATAAATGTACGTATAATGTAGAGATATATCACTATCCATGTTAATTTTACATAGATATATAAATGTATAGTTATACACCTTTTTTATTCTTTTATTAATTGTAATTAAACGACTATGAGTTACCTAGCCATTTTCAATACGGGATCTACAAATCTTTCGAAGAATTTTAAAAAAAAAAATTTGTTTCAATTACTGGATTTTTTCGCAAGTTATCGTGTCTACGGGTTTCATACTTGACGAACAGGCAATTTTTTTTTAACTATTTTGTTGTTTTTTCGGTTTTTCTTAAACTTAATAAATTTTTGTAAGGTATGGAATTAATCTCCATTAAATTGTCTTCAAAATGGTGTGCAACATATTTTAATTCCGTGAATCAACAAAGGTTTAATAATTGAAATAGTTGCCGAAGTCAGGCAAAAACAATTTTTCAATCGTAAATTACTCTCTGATGCTTCGCATCATGACTCGTGCAATATTCAAAACGTTCAAATACATACGCCTTTCAGGCAAATAAACTTGGACAGACGGAACTTTAGTTCCAAATCACTTTGTTGATCAATCATTAGACCATGTCAAGTACATGTAAAATAACTTGTCCAAAAATACCGTCAATTTACACTTATCCAAAAAATTAAGGGAACAAGAAAATTTTATAAAATTTGTATCGATTTTTGGAAGTCTGTATTTTCGGGAAAAATGATCGTATTGAAAAAATAAACAAAGCAAATTGAAGCTTGAATCCTCTTGTTTAAAGATCTTTCAGCCAAATAAATTTCTGAGCCACGGTTTTTGCGGAATCATAAGAAATCAGCCGAGACAAAATTTTTCTAAAATTTTGGTTTTGTTTCTTAGGTCTACGGGGCCGGGAAAATTTTTTTTGAAAAAACCAATTTATGGCTCGTTTAGGAAATTTATTCAGCTACTCTTTACTTTTTTTGTTTCTCTGTACGACAATATGTTGCGGAAATATCAGCCTTCAAATAATAAAGGAACTTTTTGTCTTTGATTACCGACATCTCAGTAACTAATGGTCGCACAGTTATTAGGAGGGCAGTTTGAGAAACTTGAATAAACACCCTAGAAGCTCTATTTTCGATTTTTTTGAAAAAAAAAAGTGTTTTTCATTCTCAATATCAATTTGAAAAACCGACAAGAAATGACCATTTTCTGGTTTTTTAGTTAACTCATCATTATTCTGTAAATATCGGTAAAAAAAATAATGTTGCCAGGTGATTTTACAGCTTTATGTACCACCAAAAACCATGGAAATTTTCAGCTTGAATCATTGAACCGTATGTCCGGGCCGATTGCTCAAAGTTTTATAAAACAATTAAAGGAACAAGTTTGTTCCTTAATTTGTGTAATCATTACCAAAATGAAAAAATTAATTTTTTTCGGATTTTCTTTCATTTTTACGTTAGTTATGCGGTAAATGTAAGGTAAGGTGAAAATAAAAATTTTTTCCGAAAAACGAAAAAAAAACCCGAACAAAACGTAAAAAAAAAAGTAAAATATTCTCGTTTTATATCGTTTTTTGAAAAAAAAAATTAATTTTCACTTTACCTTTAATCTGAAAATTTCTAGGGTTTTTGGCGTTACATAAAGCTGTAAAATCACCTGGCAACATTATATTTTTTATCGATATTTACAATGTAGCGATGAGTTGACTAAAAAACAAGAAAATGACCATTTTTCGTGTGTTTTTCGAATTGATATTAAGGATGAAAAAAAATTTTTTTTCAAATAAATCGATAATAGAGCTTGTAGGATATTCATTAAAGTTTCTCAAACTGCCTTTTAAATTATTGTACGACCATTAGTTGCTGAGATATCACTAATCAAAGACAAAAGGTTTCTTTTTTATTTGAAGGCTGATATTTCCGCAGCATATTGTCGTACAGAGACACAGTAAAAAGAAAATTGTAGCTGAATTAATTTCCTAAACGAGCCATGAATTGGTTTTTTCGAAAAAAATTTTCCCGGCCCCGTAGACCTAAAAAACAAAACTAAAAAATTTAGAAAAATTTTGTCTCGGCCGATTTCTTATGATTTCGCAAAAACCGTCGCTCAGAAAATTATTTGGCTTGTGACCCGATTAACTTGCTGAAATTGTAAGTACAAATAAATATACACATATTTAAATTTGCGTACTTCGTATACTCTCAGGAACACCCGATATTAATCCGTGGTGTATAATTTATACAGTTCTCTTTTATATTAATTCAACTACCCATCCCATGGATATTTGAACAAATATAATATTATCCGACTAAAATAATCCTTTAAAAAAAAAAATAGGGAGTCGAGAAATTACTCTGAAGTAATATTTAATTACTTCAGATATTATAAAATATCTGTTTATGAATTTGGTTACATTAAATACAACCGAAATATATTTTACCTGGTAATTACAAAAACTTTTACAATCAACCATACTTTAAAAATGAATAAAATTGATTATAAATGAATAACAACAATAAAAACTCTACAAAAAATATTAAAAACAAAGAAAAATTATAATTGCTATATCGCAACCAATAAAATCTGTAATAAATAATTCACAACAATTGTGAACATATTAAGTGCTGTATTTCGATATCTTACAGAAGCTGTAAAATCTACACCTGACTAAAAATTGCTGCGATGTCGGAAACAGGAGCCATTTTGGAGCTATAATTGTAACAGAGATTCCTTCGGTGGCAAGACCCAGTGTACAAGATAAGAACGCGATAGTTATATCACCTACAGCCGAAGATTCAAATATTTGAAATATACTCGAGACATCGTAAGAAAAAAGGGGAGAAGTATAGTGTGCTAGCGCGCACGCGCCAGCGAATATATGTAAGCCATACCTATTCTATCTCTTTTATACCTGTCCATTTGTAATATCACACAGCGTGGTCACTCATACCACTATAGTAAAATTCGAAATACTGAAAATCGATACTAGTGTTATATCTACTACTATGTACCATATAGCTTTATAACCTGCCTTATACGAGTTTAATACTAGTTATTTCTATGTTACTTTATTTTTATTATTTAAAATAAAGAAAATAATTAATTATGTCATAAATTCAATAAAATTCACATTACGTTATCATTCAATATTTATCATACATCTGAATTAAATCAGATCAAATATTAACAAGGTAACCTTTTATCTAACCTCATGATGATAACCTGTATTAATTCAATTATAATTTAAATCTATTTTTTATTTATTAGATTAAAAGATTTTGATACCTGGATTTGAATAAATTATAACTTCAACACTATTTAATAAATACCTAAAATACTACCTATAAAATTGTAAGTATCTAAGCTATTTATTCAACCACATACATCAATGATAGCTCGTACTTTATCCTCTATGATTTTCATGTATAATAAAATACAATACGACTTTTACAGTTTATTCAGCTGTCATTGTTGGAGATAAATTACAAATAATAAAACCAGATTTTACCGGGAAAATATTTCGTGAGAAATATGAAACTAACTTACGCATACCCGCGATATTAAAAAGAAATAAATGTACTTTATTTAACCATCAATTAACGTTGAATCGAGCGTGTAATATCTAAATAAATAAATTCAACTGGTTTATAAAGTATAAAACGTAGCAATATATAAATAAAAATAACTAAATCTCGTAACCTTTTATCGCAAGATACGCGCGGCGTGACCTACTTACTAAAATGAGACATAGAAAAAATAACGTTGAGTCATTAGATCATATCGCAAATTTAACCGACCAAGAAGACAATCGGAACCCGTTACTTCCAATTGATGCACAAGTAATGATACAAAATACGGGAAATAATCAAGACACACCAAACCGTCACGGTTCGTCAATGCTATTGGCAGAAATACCTTCACCGCTCGATCTTAATAATTTGACTGTCACAATTAACCGACGCTTTTCTACCAGCGAGGCTACCCTACGACAACTGAGTGCACAAATCGAAGAATGTATTCAAGATCGCAATTATATACACCGGTTAGATAATAATTTAATTGAGACAAACAAAACAGTGGCCATATATGCCAGAGTGCCAACATTCATTTTGAAGAGAGCTCGTTCTCATGGAGACTTGGGACTAGAAGACCGGAGACTATTGGAAGAAATCAATTCTGAAAGATTACCTGAGCTACCTGCAAATCCATCAGATATCGCCGCTGATATTATTCGAGAGATTGCTGCGAGTACCAAAACTCACCCCTCTCGACCTAATTACTACTCAGCGCCCCCACCACCACCACCTTTCTCTTCACGAACCGCTCCAGGAGCCAATTCCAGTTTCCACCATCAACCTCATGGAGACTGCCCATACATGTCGTGTGGCCAATCAATGTATGGCACTGAATATAACAACCAACGAAATGTTGCGAAAAATCTAGCTGCTGCGGAAGCCGCATTAAAACAGCGTGGACTTACCTACCCCAACGCCAACTTCAAAGCTCAAGAATACCTGAGAGCATTAACTGATTTTGGAAAAGAAATGGGATTAACTGAGGCTTAACATCTTACATTAGCCAAAGCAGCTATCTATCAGGCAGAAGGATACTGGGTTCACCAATACCAATACACATGGCACTGTTGGGAAAATTTCGCCAGGTCTTACCCTGAATATTTCATGCAAGGAAAGACAGATCTTGATATCTGCCAAAAAATTCTAGGGACTTATCAATAACCTAAGGAGGACCCCAGAATGTTCATCAAAGAAGCTATGATGAAATATCAAGAAATGGCAAGACCCCCTACTGAAGAAGACCAAGTGTTAGTCATCAGAGCACGACTATCATATAACATACAATCCCAAATAGATTCTCTGGCACCATAAACCCGAACTTACTCGCAATTAAACTTAGCGGTAAGAACAGCTATGCAGAGGCTCGCACAAAGAGAAAAGACAACAACGGAGACACGAAAAACCGTAAAATATATAGAAGAAATCACTGATTCACCTGAGAACAGCATAAGTAGAATATTTCAATATTACACTCCACCTGAGAAAACCCGTTCTAATCGATGAGTACAGATTTACGAAAAACCAAGGATTGCAAAGGAAAAGACCGCATCTCCACGAGACAATTCTAACAAAGATACCAAATCAACTCCTCCAACGACCTACATTTGTATGAAGTGTGGGGAAAAGGGAGCCCACTCTGTAAGTAAGTGCACCAATCGAAGAGTTGATCTGTGCGTAAAATGTGGCACAGTGAGACTACTAGCCACCACTTGTGATTGCAATACAAAAAATGGGTAAGTGGAATGTATGATAAATAGGAAGGGACAAACACATATCCATTGACTTCTAAGCTTCTTCAACCAATTAACTCGAACTGCAACACCATCAACTGCCCCTTGAGTGCCGATATTGGAAACATAAATCCCAAGACGACGAATCCATATCCGGGAGCTGCAGTTCAACTGAATCCACCGAACATCCCAAAAGGTCATCGACCTATTACTGAACCGTGGGAATGTGTATCAATCGACACTGTCGGACCACTACCGCGCTCAACTCGTGGTAAAACTCATTTGTTCGTACTCTGCGATATTTATTCACGATACTTGGAATTAAAACCTATGCCTGAACCAACGGAAAGAAAATCGTTGAATTTTTACGTGATATTATCCGCCGTTGGTGACCTGATCGCGTCGTTATCTCTGACAACGGCACTGAATTTACGAACAAAGACGTGACTTCATTTTTGACACTAAATCAAACCGCTCATGAAGTTACTCCACCTTACTCTCCTCAATCGAATCCTATTGAGCGAGTAAATCGCAATATAAAAACCATGATTCGATCTTATCTATCTGATAAACATAATAAATGGGATGAGTGGCTACCTGAACTAACCTATGCCTATAATACCTCATTACACAGCTCCCCAGCATGCAGTCCCACTTTCTTTAATTTTGGAAGGGACCCCAGATACCTAGAACTGCATCGTAACCTAACCTTGATACCTGAAACACCTGTATTGGAGGAGCGTGAGTACTAGTAAATTTACTAGATGAGATTAGATATTTTGTCGAATCTTTTATTCTAAAGGTACAAAATATGCAAACAAACACTCGTAAATCGACACGACTGGAGACAGAATTATCTGTCGGCACTGAGGTCTATATGAAATCTAAAACACTGAGTCGTAAAGCGGAAGGAATCGCTGGCAAGCTCGTTTCACCTCGTAAAGGCCCTTATTTTATTGATAAATTTACTTCATCAATCATGGCTATCATTCGTGACCAAATCAATAAAATTATGGGCACTTATAAATTGAGTGATTTAAAAGAGCCCCGTCGATCTAATAGACATGTTTGAGTTAATAATTATATTCCTTTTGCAGATTAGACCTGGACGATATCGACGGTCTAAACACTCGGCGCCCAACATCATCGTCGAACGAAAAACCTCAGTCTAGACGTCATGGCGAAACAACCTGTCAACTTATCCGTCGTCAAAAACTACTGGAGTAATCCTGTGTTCCGCACGTCTGTATTTGTGGGCGCGAACATACCTACTACGCCGCAATTGATATAGCGATGGGACCTGAAAAGAAGATATCGCAGAACTATTGCATATGACCAACCTGAAAGTAAATTAGTTGACATCGCTGATGTCACATTCACTAGATCGGTCCAGAAAGCAGCCACCGTAGTCAACAAACCTGACTTCTCTCAAATACCATTCGTCGTTCCGCTGTCAATGAACATTGGGGACGCGACTTATGAGAGCAACATTGATGTACGTCATACTGTATCTGAAGACGTATGGAGAAACTATTGGCGCAGCTTGTACCAGAAAGTAGAAATATTACCACCTAAATCAAGAACTATTGGCACACAGACGATGGAAACACGTTTATCGTCTGTACCAGGAACTACTGGGTGCCTGAAATGCAACAGAAAAAGTCACACTCATCAAGAGTGTACCAATGCCAAATTTGAAGCAGACTTTTGTACCAGTTGTTGCAGAATAGGAAATAATAACAACTCCTGTTCTTATCTACCGTCCTCGTCAGCTGGATTTGAAATCATGAAAGAATTTTGTTTGGCGTGCAAAACACAACATCCGTATTACGATCCCAAATGCAGAGTCTGTCGTACGCGCTTTAACTTCAGCAGAGATGACAGAGGAGCCGTTGACATCCTGCCACCGTAAAATGGACTGCCACAACACCTTCTACTAGAATCATCGTTAAGTGTCTGGAACCTGAGGTATCTGTCTTTATTATGAATTATATCATTTATTTTCTTTTCAATTATCAGGAAAAAAATTCTTTCATCATTTTGGGTTTTTCCTTAAAAATACTTCAATTAAAATGGCTTCTCCAAATTTATCATCATCTTTTTTCAAAAAAAAAAAAATAAAAATAAAAATTAAATTAATTTTCTTTCGAGTAATTGTAATTGTAAAACACTGACTCAAATTTATGTGTATGTCATTTTAATTTTTGCCTTGGATATGATACTTGGTCGATATATATAACCTGAACGTATCGAATTATCATTATTATTAAAAAAAAAAATAATATGTGACAATTTTGTATTATCAAACATGATATAAACTCTCAAGTATTAGCTGAAATGATATAAATAACTATATATATAAATATTGTTTAAAAAAAGAAAAAAAAAGAGGAAGATCTCAAGGTAAAATCAAATATTTTTATAAATTATATAGAAAATTTATTAGGTAACGTAAAATATAATTTTTAAGAAATTAAGTATTACATTACTGTAACTTAAAAGCTATCTGAGATTATAATAATTAAGAACCATTGCAGTCATTACCATTTAATTGTAGCTTAAAAATATTTTTTGTTTAATAGTTTATTTTCACTTAAAAGGATATTGATGCATCCTGATTTTGCTACCCGATACTATTCAATAATTCATTTAATTAACGTTTTACTCCTTATTTATAATCATTTACAGATTATTTGTACGTGGTTACCTATTATCATGACTCTTTTCATTATTTTTCTCGACTGAAAGTTACCCGTAACTTCCAGTCTGGATCGGGGGTGTAATCAGATTGAGAAACCCTCGTTATAGATTTGTGATAATAGGTCATCACAGGGGGTAAACTACCTCTTGTTATTTAAAAAGTATACCTGTAATTACCTTTGTACCATATTTTTATTATTTATTCTCCTCTACTTGACTGAATGTACAGGGAATGCGTGCGACACATGCGCAGTAGCGTTGTGTGAACTTATAAAAAGGCCTGCGCGCCTAATTATTAATTATTAATTATTATACTCCTTACGATTTCTCTTTACCATGTTATATTCTTTCTAATCTATTCTTTATACTTTTGATATTTCTAGTTTAAATAAACATTAATTATTATGTCAGGATACGTGTTCCATAGATTTAACTTTTCCTCAACCACTTCTAAATTAAGGACAAATTCACCTATAACCCTGTCATCTGTCTAAGTATTAGAACAATTAATAGATGATGATACATTTATTATCGTTGTCTATCGCCGTAATTATGACGCTTTAGTCATAATTACATTAACACACCGGCCAGCTATCTCCTTCTATCGCGCAGTGAACTATACCCATGGGTAAAAGGACAAACAACAACTTGATATAACATCGACATCAGTTAAGTATAATAATTCTATTCTTATGACTATGATTTAACCAGGTATACTATTCAATTATTTAACATCTGATTAAGTGGTTTATTATGCAAATCTATTATTATCTTAAATCGTTACGTACATTTCGTACATAACGTGGCCCCACTAATCCCGATCCTTTATATGCGCACCGCATATATGAATTTAAGGTCACACGGTCGTTTGGTCCTTACGAACCGGGTAATGCAAAATCCATTACTAAATAACTAGCCCGCTGGCTAAAAGGGACACGGGCCGATTTCTTATGAAAATAGGAGATGGGTAACGGACGGTTGATTGACCTCTCCAATAAGGGGGGTTGACCTCAACTTCGTTTCAATACTTACAGCTTGATTTAAAGAGCCATTCCAATCTTTAGCTGTACATCCCTGCTTTAGAGAATGGTATAAAGATCACTGTATTTTGATATTTTTCTTTAAAAAATTAAACGTTAACCATTCAGCCACATCCTCTTCTAAATTTATTATTACTCTATAATATTTACTCAAGATATTTTGCTCTGATTTGTCCATGTACATAAATGAACTGTGCTTTTTCAGAGTAGGAAATTAAAATAGACACTGTTTTCGGAAAAATAGTACAACCGTTACAGCATTTTATGCCGTGTACATTAAGTGTGATTAAATCATTTTTCCTTTTAGCTACTGTTGTGAATTTATTAAATGGAAAAGGCGATTTCATTACCCAGTGGTCCTGTATTGTTGTATCGATGATAACCACACTAATTTCATTTACACATATTTCGCGACGGAGACGCGGAACAGCCTAATATAGCGTATACGGTCGCCCACACGCGATACTAAATAATAAAAATAATAATTAACGATATTAAATGATAATAAGTATCGAGATCAAATTAAAATGAAATAAAAAAATTTTAATAATGATTAAGTTATAAATAATAAATACTTGTCGTGCCTGGACCAGCTCCTCAGGCTGGGTTAGTGCACGCAGGCGCCAGACCGTTTATTCAAACGGACAAAGGTTATTCAGGGGCAAACTTACGAGGGAAAGATCCGAGGAAGCAGCCTGTGGCGAAGCGGATTAACACTTAAGCGACACAGTAAAAATTAAATAAATGTTGAACAATCGTAGATAAATAATAATTAATTACATACAAATAACAGATATGATCAGGAAAAATGAAATTAGGCAGTAGGAAAAGATCCAGAAAAATAAATATCAAACTTTCCCCGACAGCTGTTGGTTTCCACGTTTTAATTTCTATAAACAATAGTAGAAATAATAATTTTTCACAATATTTATTTCCGTTAAATCAATAACAATAATACCTGGTTATTTTTCCAAAAATAATATCGCAATATCACAATAAATTATATAAACTGAGTTGACCAAAACAAATAAATATAATTTAACTTAATTGAAGAAAATCTTAATTTAATATTAAGTGATTGAAATAGTTATTTAATTTTTTAATTTTCCAAAATTAGGATAATAAATAATAATAATTTTTTTATCTTTTCTTCTATCTCTCAGCACTTGTGAGAGAGAGAAAGATACGGAATTTATCCTCACTCACACTCAAAATAGTAAATTCCTCAGTATTAAATTAATTTATAATTTTAAAATAAAAATCTCAATGATAATTTTTGACCGCTGGGTTATACAAATAAATCAAAAGTGAAATAAAATAACGTTACTTGATTATATTAAATAATATTAAATATAAATAATAATGCTCAATAGTCATATAAATACTTTGAGTGAAAACAGAAAAATAATGTTAACTTTGGGGAAAGAATTTCCACCCAAGTGATAATGTCAGTACTTGAGGAATTTACTCAAGTACTGTATGCGCTCTATAGATATATATACTATAGGTATATATATATATATATATATATATATATAGCGGCAGCATTTCATTACGTTGTACTTAACTTATATATATATATATATATATATATATATATATATATATATATATATATATATATAGAAATATCAGAATACTTTTAACAATAATAAACGAAATATCTAACAATAATTAACGACAATTATTTATACCATAAATCATGTATCATTCAGCAGTTAATTATTAACAAATTAATGTCTCTCGCCGCGGCGACCAACAACTACCGGGGGAGGTTATCACGTGAAAAAATATATGCCGTGAAGGAAATCCAAAGTACTTACTCAAAATTAATAATCTCCAAGAACCAAAATAATATGAGTTGCTACCAATATGTGCGATTCAGCTAATTTACCCAGTGAACTTTAATAACTTTACTCTTCCTTTTCAAAATAAATAATAAAATCACGGTTATACAAATAAAACAGCGTCCACGCACAATGCTAGCCCGCATCTTTCTAATTTAATTACCTCATCCTCCACTTGTTGGTCGTCACCTACATGGGGCCACCGTCGCCCTTAATTACTATTATAATTATTTTTATCAGCCCTGGGCCTAGTTTTAAATTAAAATATAAAATACAAAGACAATTTTTCAATACCTGAATGATACATGAGTAATTATTTATATGTATTAACTATCTATTTATAATTTATGCCTATTTTTATTTTATCCAATAATTAAAATAATAATTATTTAAAAATTATAAAATTGACGTCGGGAATCTAGCCAAGGTATTGATTAACCGTTACCCGGCGGTCAATATTTTCCAACCAAACTGACATCTTTAGTCGGATGACAAGTTTAACTAAAATAATATATTAGACAATTGTTGGGGCATAATGTTACGCTGGATTATGCATCCCAACTGTTTCAAAATCATAAACAAGTACTTAAAATTAACAAAAATCAATTGTTTGTATTTTTAAATCATAAAATGAAATTAATTCACACACGTGCTCTCTCATACTCAGCGCGCATGCGCTAGCACCGTGCACGGACCGCTGTCTCCATCGGCGAAATGGCGGAATGCCCGCGTAACGACTCAAATTTAAATATATAATCTAAATATTTAACTTATAACTAAACAAAATTAAATAATTTGAATCGTTACGTTACAAGTTGTCATAATTATCAAATAAACCTTGAACAGCAATAACAATATCTTTTACTTTATAAAGGTAACACAAAGCTTACTAGTGCCTTCATAAATACTGAATAACTCCTAACCATGAAACACAACTAAGTAATACATTTTCTGTTCTAAAAACTTATATTGTATGAACCATAATTACTTATAGATAGTAAATTATAAAACATTCTACTGCTGATGCCATACATTTATTTATAAAACATACAAAGACTTCTATACACTTTTATATACATTCCTTTATAAAACATACAAAGACTTTAATACAATTTCATATACATATACGTATACATATATATTCATAATACATAATACATAATATATTCATAATACATAATATAGAAATAATATATCAAATTTTAATCATGTCGGATATTTTTTATAAATATTTTATCGTATTGTTTATATGGTTAAATAATCGAGTGGCAGAGGCCTATGTTTATTAGTAAGTCTACGTTTTTTATATTGAAGCTTTGTTGTCTTCGATTATTTACGCGTTACCACATCATGGAAAAGTGTGCATCTTATAGCGTCATACTTAATTATAATAGGTTCAGTATCACCACCTAATATAAAAGACCTGATTGACTCATAGTTGATTTTTTGACTGTTTTTCAAATTTAATGTCATTCCTTCAACTTTGCACACTTCACTAGTACTGCCGTCTGATTCGCGGACGATGCAGGCATAGAACTTAGGGCCACCTGTTACGAATGATGATATATTACTACCTGGCCCATAAGATTCTAATTCATCAGTTGAATCACCGAACAATTTACTGGTTGGTGGTTCATATTGATTATCTTTAGAAATGTAAATTAAAGAATCTGTATCGCAATACAATACACGTCCACCCAAGTTTTCCGAATAACTATATAATTTTAGACGAGCTTGGGCTATTGTATACGCTGCTATAACAACATTCGTTATAGGTGGAGCTGTGTTACTATCAGCGCAATTTACATAATTTAAATATATTGTTTTATCATTTACAGGTAGAAAGCCCGTGATTCCAATCTGACTATCTGTTAGCATCTCCATTAACCGTGCTCTAGTAGTGATAATTTCAATTTGTGGCAAATTTTCCCATTGCCCAAATTTTCCCTATAATGAATTCAAACTTAATTTAGCCATAGCTCGTAAGCCATCGGTTTTTGTAATTTTTTCTTTGTTTAGCTTTATACCTTCAGCTTTTTCATATTCATCAATATAAGCATCTTTTTCTTCCTGAGTGACACAGTCTTTAAAATACCCGCTTGATTCCGTCTTAGTTTTCAAAAACATGTTTATGTCATCAGTAAATAAGCCCCCTATACTTTTTTCCGGATTATATTGTGCTATTACATACTGCTATATTTCATGTACTTTAATGATAACACAACCTTTACTTATTGCTTTGCGTATTTCATTAACTACCCATGTTCCTGTAAGCGCTCTAATACAATCCTCATCGTGGCCGCAATCATATTTATTTGAAGATAAGGCACATGTATAGCATAATGCAAAGATAAGCCTATTATGAAGCTTACACGGTAATACGAGATGATAAGGTTTGCCCGGAGCCAAAATCGTACATTTTACAAGACCTTCTATATCGGTTAGATCATTATTCTCTTTAACTAGTTCCGAGCACTCATCATCCGTAAAATTTTTTGGGTGACTTTTGGGAAATTTCACTATCTTACAGATATATGGGTAAAGTGAGCAAACATCAACATATTTTATATTTTTCCCTTCTCCGGCATCGTATAACTGTATAAAATTTTCAGTGCGTTCCCCAAAAATGGCGTCACGAGGATTCAAAGGTTATTTATCAAGCAAAGGACGTGATCGTTAAAATTCTAGCTTTTTCCAGATCTCTTAACAGAAGTTCATCATATTCGTACTTCCATATTTCTATTAATTTACAATGCTGGTCTATAATAAAAAAATATTCAACACAATTGTTTTTAAAAATTTTTAAAGTCAATAGTAAAAATTTTCATATTCAAATGTATAGCAGTACATACCACACGCTGTTGTTACATTGTGGCAAATCTATTTATCAGACAGAATATTTTTTAATTGACCAGGTTGACGTCATTAGGGTGTCGATAGACCCCTGGTGCGTCAGCTGTTAACCTTCCTTTATTTTATGCAAAAAGTTTAGTCCCCATGGTGAAGATTATGGACCTCATAAGTCGACCCAAATAATCCCTTTCTTGTGTAACTTCTCCTCCGCCGGTGCGTATGGAACGTCCACTGGAATTAACTGCCAACCCTCGCTGATGGCGGTCCAGACGGCCGTGTCTTCCTTTGGGGCCTCGTCTGAATTTGAACAGGCTGAGCTCTGGAGATTCGACTCCTCTGTGAGGACAAGTGATTGTAACTAGTTGATCAGATCGCCAGAACCTGATGGCTCAACAACACACGAGCTCAGAGGCCCAACAACACACGAGCTCAGAGGCTCAACAACACACGAGCTCGGAAGCTCAACAGCACCGGATTTTGGTATCCCAATCGAATCGTTGGTGACAACTCACGATATTACTAACGTTACCGGCTCGATAAAGACTTCTTTAGATCTTATTCTCGGTCGACCTTGT
Organism: Microplitis demolitor; assembly: GCF_026212275.2. Lineage (NCBI taxonomy): Eukaryota > Metazoa > Arthropoda > Insecta > Hymenoptera > Braconidae > Microplitis > Microplitis demolitor. The sequence goes on along the minus strand of NC_068550.1, from coordinate 12,714,223 downwards.
GTAAGGTCCGCGATAACGCCTTGAAGTACGCGACCAAGCTGTACAGCACGTCCTGATCTCCTGCTTCGTCGGCCTCGAGGCATAAAGGTTGCTATAATCGGTGATGAAGGAGCCCGAACTGCTGATTAGCGTTCTGAGCAAAGTAAGGGTTGAACAGCTAGTAAGCGCTCGCCCCTTTAAGGTTCTTAGACAAAAGATTTATGTAAAGGTTGAATTTCAGGTTTTATTCTCTTAAACCGATGGAGACAGATGAATCAGTCAGTTGATTGTACAGAGTTTCGTGCTCTTTGAGATCTTGCGATCACCTGCCTGATTCTGCTGCTTGTTGGTATTATACATTATCAAAAGTGTTAACGTTGCATCTCAGGTTTCCTATGAGAAAATCGTCGTGGTCGGGTCTCATGCGTCGTCATCAGTTTAGACTATCCGCGAGCCACAGCGATTCTCTTATCGCAAGAGATTTCCGTTACATAGTTGGCGATGAGTAAAATAATATCGCCAACCAAGTAACGATTTATTAATTTATTATTTATTTATGATTCTAAGAAGTGATGAACCGTTTTTTCGCCCACCGTGGTGAATAAATAATTTGAGACTTTAAAAAAAATATTTTCTAAAATTTTTATTTTAATTTAATTAGAGCCAGAACGTAACACTGTGAATAGTTTAGAAAGTCTTTTAGCCTGCTTCTTTTTACTATTTTTTTAACAAGCACACACAGCATGCATAATTTTAAAACGAAAAAATCAAACCATTTTCATATTCATCACTTATTATGGTAGATGGCACAAATAAAATAATACGTATTAATAGCAATAATACTGCTTCTTCTGAAAGATATTGGTAAACTTTGAAACGGTCGTCCGGAAATGGTACTGTTAATTTAGGCTTATTATTACGTATAAACATCACTAATTGTATAATCTCATCATAGAGATATTTATTAATTTGTGGCATTTAAAAATAAATCACACGCTTACGCTGTTCTCGATAGTTCTTTAGACCGTAGTTTATTCTGTCATGTACGAATGTAAAGTGACAAGACAGTACAAACATAAGGTAAACAACATATTTTCTGCTGCTGTTTCGTTTTGCAAGCTACTGTAGCATAGCTATGATATAATTGTAAGTATATATATATATATATATATATACGCTAGTTTATCTAAAAATTGTATTATTAGATGAACAGCTTGGAATCTTCTTCTAATTTATGAATTATTAACATATTTTCTCAGTTATCGGTACATCCAGGACATTTTTAATTTTAGTAAATAATGTACTGGAACTTTCTATCCGTAAATTTAAGATATCCAAAATAATAAATTTTAAATTGATCCATCGAGCCGTTTTTCGGGATGGATTGATCAAAGTTTTGCAAACCAATTAACGAAACAAGTTTTGGGCCTTTAATTGTGTAATCCTGATCAAAATGAAAAAATATTTTTTTTTCGACTTTTCTCAAATTTTTGCATTCGTTACTCATTAAATGCAAGAAAAAGACAAAAAAAAAATTTCAAAAAATTTCAATCACAAAAAAATCAGGAAGCTGAGAGAGAACAACTACAACGAGAAAACGAGGAACTACGTAGGCAAGAAGAGTTATGCCGTCAAGAATTGTTGAGAGCAGGGTAGATCAACGCTGCCGGTGGTGCCGACCAGAATAAAAATAATTTCATACATTAATCTATTAATTAATAATCGGTGCTCAAATCCCTATATTCTCACACTAACCACGTGAGGTTCAATCGAACTCCTTGGCTGAGTTATAGAAAGGGGAAAATCAGCATTCTGATATTAAATAATAGATTTAAAATTACCCTTTCGCCCGTCGCCTTCACTCACTTCGATCGTGACAATCGAAATTTGGTAATGTTGCTAAGGAACAGATTAAGAAGAAAGGTACGACGAACAATACAAGGTACGACTTTTGCAACTGTTAATACATTTATTAATTATTTAAAGGAATTGTACAAACCACCAAAATCGTTATATCAACTCCAAGGCGAGATGGGAAAAATTTTACAACGTGATGATGAATCTGCATTGGCATACACAAACCGTGCTCGGGAACTCATCAAATTTCAGTCATCAAATTTAAGATTTGATCCAAGCACGAACGCTGCAGCACTGACGGGAGCCGAGAGATTAAAGGACGATCGAAATTAGTATTTAACAGATCAAAATACATGAAAATCATGCTTGCCTTGCAAGCAACATCAAATAACGACCGATTCAGAAGTAATCTGAACCGTCTACCGACATCCATCATACCACCGTCACAATGAAATAATAATAACTATAACAATCATAATAATAATAACTATAATACAAATTTTAGGAACGATAGATTCAGAAGCAATTTTACCGCTCAATGTCATCCAACGAACCACCGGCTCCAAGGAATAATTCAATATCCGAAAAGGTTTGTTACTATTGTAAGGCACCTGGTCATTTTATGTCAGAGTGCAGAAAAAGAATGTAAAATAATCGAAGAAATTACACGGAATGGCCTCAACCAGGTTCGTCAGGTGCGGATCAGGAAATGGCAAAGGAAAACAGGACGGGAAACTACCAACAACCTCCACCACAGGTTGCTAAGACCGAGCGCCCAGTAATGCAGGTACAAGTGGAGGAAGAGGACAAAGAGTATCAGGAAGAAGCACTCGAGTGTCCGTAGTGAAACTCAACCACGATTGTGAAGCTCCTACCATCAAAGTATCCGCAATAGAGCTCATGGACCCCGTAATTTTAATGATCGACACGGGTTGTTAGTTAAATCTTTTAAAATATAACATGGCTGCTACAGATATTTGGATTGATCGTACTGATATTTTAAAGTTGAAAGGTATTACTAAAGAATATGTACTTACATTGGGAATAATTTATACAAAATTTTATGGTTCCCGATAACATTTCACTTGGTTCCGAATGACTTTCCGATTAAGAGAAATAGTATTTTGGAGTCCAAATTTTTAAAAGATAATTGTATTGATGTGTTATATTCTCAGGGTTGTTTAAAACTACATGACAAGGTGATTAAATTCGAGTATGAAGAAACTATTACAGTGCCAGCACGGACCAAAACAGGATTTTATGTACGTATTGCAAACACAGAGATGAAGAGGGGGTTCGTACGACGCCTCAAGGTAGGCAAAGGAATTTATTTGGGAGACACATTAGTTACAAACCGTGATGGCAAGGCACACTTATTTATTATCAAAACCACTCGAGAAGAAGTGGAAATTGCAGTACCAGTACTAACGTAGATAATAAAGTTGATAAAATATTTAATAATAATCCGAGAATCGGCGAGAATGCCGAAGGAAACCAAATTTTAAGTTTTATGTATAAAGATTTTGTGACAAATAATGTTGATAATAAGATGGTTGATAAAAGGTTTAATAATGAATCAAGAGTTTGCGAAAATGCCATGAGGAACATTTCAGATGTTGTGAGTAATGGTTATCCCATTACAGATGGTTTCCTATGCGGAAGTGGAAGCATTAAGAATAATCAAGTAAAAAATAAGGGATACAAAACTGTTTACTACGTTGAGGGGAACGACCCAAGTAAGAGGCGTGTCCAAGAAATTATGAAACTATTACGGCATGATCATATGAATGAAGCAGAAAAGGAAAGAATTTTAGAACATGTTAATTTAAATCATGAAAATTATTTTTTGCCAGTAGATCTGCTGGAATGTAAAAAGTACTAACTCATAAGATTAGAACAACGGACGATGTACCAGTTTTTACGCGACAATATCGCTATCCTCAAGGCTTAAGAGGCGAAATAGATAAAAATACAAAGGAGATGTTTGAAGAAGAGATTATTCACCCATTAGTGTCACTATACAACAAAGCTGTGTGGACTGTACCGAAGAAACCAGATCCTCAAGGTAACAAAAAGTATAAATTAGTATAGGATTTTTACCCGTTAAATGAAAAAACTATTGGGGATGCCCAACCCTTGCCATTAATCTGTGAAATTTCAGAACAACTAGGAGGGGCGATTTATTTTACTACTCTCGATTTATAATCAGGTTATCACCAAGTGGAGGTTGACCCAGAAGATTGACACAAAACAGCTTTTTCGACGGTATTTGGGTACTACGAGTTCGTGCGAATGCCATTTGGGCTCAAGACTGCCCCTGCTACCTTCTAGAGACTAAGGAATATTGTTATATCGAGGCTACAAGATGTGGAAGTTTTTGTTTATTTAGATGATATTGTTATCTACGTCAGCACCTTGGAAGAACACATGTTGAAACTGGATCGAGTGATGAAGCGATTGCAAAACGCTAATTTAAAATTCTAACACGAAAAATGCGAGTTTTTACGAAAAGAAGTTGGCTGTTTAGGTCATCCTACCTCTGCAAAGAGTGTCCGTCCGGATCCAACCAAGCTAGTAGCCGTGAGGAATTTTCCATGACCAAAAACTATGAAAAAAATCAGGCAGTTTTTGGGCCTCGCCGGTTATTATCGGAGATTTATTCACCGATTTTCACAGATTGCCAAGCCTTTAACCAACCTATTAAAAAAATCTGTCAACTTTGAATGGGGTGAAAAGCAGCAACAAGCATTCGAAATATTGAAAAATAAGTTATGCAAAGAGCCAGTGTTGCAATATGCGGATCAGACACAACCCTTTGTGGTAACGACAGACGCATCGAAAATTGCAGTTGCAGGAATCCTTAGCCAGGGACCCATTGAAAAGGATCGTCCAATAGAATACATTTCTCGTGTCTTAAATGAAAATGGACAAAAATACCGTACTTATGAAAAAAGAACACTTGCGATATTGCACTCAGTTTCGCAGTTCCGCCCTTACCTCTACGGACGCCCATTCAAATTAGCCACATATCATAAGCCGTTAGTTTGGATGCAAACCGCTAATGATCCTACAACACGTTTGACAAGATAGCGATTAAAATTACAAGAACATCAGTTTGAAGTAATCTATAATGCGAAAAAAACAAATGTAAACGCTGACGCATTATCTCGAAACCTACCGGATAATTATATAATGTACGATGAAATAAGGAACCCAGACAAGAGTATCGGCTATGAAGAAGGAGAAGGGGACGGAAAAAAAGACGGCAAGAAAGAAGAGGGCATGAAGAGAGAAGAAGAAGAAGAAGGAGAGGAAGAAAGACGCGGAGAGAATGCCGATGAGAGTAACAGGGAACAGAAAAAAAGTGAACTAGAAAATAGAAAAGATAAAGAGATGAGTGTGAGAGAGTCACAATTATTTGTAGTAAAACGATCACAAGCAAATAAAATTCAGCCAAGTCAGTTCAACTATCCCCGTCAATATCGAGGGAAGGACAAGACAACATGTCAATAGCAACACGATCACGAAGTAGAGAGAATCAAGAACAAGAGAGCAGTAAAAGTACAAATCAATATAAGAAACTAGCAGACATTATGAAGCAACCATTGGAAGCAGGACATTCGCCTGACCCTGACCAGCGCAGCATAGAAAAATAATTGACATCTGGCAACCATCAAAAAGAGAAGGATATCAAATCTAAGTATATGCAGCTACTCTATTGGGACGACGAGTCAACCGACAAAGATTCCGAAAATATTCAACCTAAGAACTTCGAGGGAACCACAGACATAGAAGAAAAGTAAGACATAAGTGAAAATGAAGAAGAATGTAATCCAAATTTTAAGCGAAATAGATCTGGAGCTCCAAGAAAAATAGTCGAAACAAGAGATTAACAATATATGCAACGAAATAATTATCGTTATTTTTTAAACGAAAAAGGAGAACCTTGTGACGAAGGTTCACTCCGATTACAAGAGAGAGCCTTGCTACCAAGATTTAACAACTTACAAGCCAAAAGTATTGTGCTATTACGAGTGGGTAAGAGACATCATGTAGCGGTCATTTTAGACTCCAGAGACCATGTCAGCTGGACTTGGATAAGCAAGACGTTACGCAATACACTGACGCGACTTAATTTACGAACTATCAGTATCTCTAAATCAAAAACAATAAATGGTGAATCATGGACGTAATTATTAACTATATTAAGAGATTGTTTTGCAGAATTGGACACAACATTAATAGTATGCCTGGAAGAAGTAGACTACGTCCATTGGAACGAGAGAAAACAAGTGATCGTTGAAGCCCATGCCTCAGCTGTTGGTGGACATAAAGGGGTAACAAAAACTTATAACAGAATACGTCTGCGATACTACTGGGAAGACATGGAGGTAGATATACAAAAATTTATAAGTAATTGCTTTTCTTGTCAATTATCAAAATTAAAAAAAAGCAAAACGAAGCAACCAATTCAAATAAATGACACGCCAGATGTTGCCTTTGTTAATGTTGCGGTGGATATTGTGGGGCTATTGACTAGAACAAGAAATGCTAATATATATATTTTAACGATACAAGATTTATTAACTAAATTAGTTGTAGTAATACCACTTCGGAAAACTACATCAGCGGAGATTGCCAAGGCCTTCACAAACCAAGTAATATGTGTGTATAGCCCACCTAAGTCAATACTGACAGACCAAGGAGCTAATCTCACCGGTCAGTTAATGCGTGACTTTGCGAAAATATTTCGAATCAAGAGATACCGAACTACGGCATTCCATCCACAGTCAAACAGCTCATTGGAGAGATCTCACCGCTCTCTGATTGAATATCTGAAGCAGTTTGCAAATGCAAAAAGAGTAAACGACGAAATTCCTATAAGACCAAATCTCCAGAGTCGATATCCCCGGAAGACAAAATACCCAGAATTAAAATCTCCGCCAGGCAAAATTCCCAGTGTCAAAATCCCCGAAAATTGAAATCTTAATCAGGAATGAAATAATGATTGCCATCTTATCGAAAATTATAAAAATAACATCATTTTGACTTCACGCTAAGGAAAATATAGATTTTTTAAAATTCGGGAAGTTCAATCAAATGTTGACGTTTTGAGCTCTTCGGTATCTAATCTGATCATTTTTAGAATGGTTTTTGAGTGTCTGCGCACGCGTGCGTGCATGTGTGTGTGTATTTCTCTTTCATATTTTATATTTTAATACTCTTATCTAATTCAAAATTCTCATAATTCTGCATCTCAATCCCTATTACCAATTTCTATTCAAAACATTTAATTTAGCAACCATAAATGTGAGCAAAACTTTTAAAACCGATTGTTATTAATTAATTTAAATATTTCTCGAATTCTCAAGGAATGTAATCAAACGTAACTTATTTCCACCTCGAAGAGCTCGAAAATACCAATGCATTCAAGGTGTTGTCGAGCTCAAAGAGCTTGAATATGTGTTGACAGTAATGTTATTGAGCTCCTCGAGCTCGAAAACAGCGGGAAGTTTCGGGCCTGGCCTGCAAGGTCACCCGTTTTTCAAATATATATTTTTTTTTATTTTTTAAATTGAGATAAATTACATATTTTATCTGTAAATTGTCAGGAACGATTTTTTACATAGAAAAAAAAAATTAACTTGGTTCAAGTAAATTATTTTTTTCAAAATATTTATAACAGGGGTACTTTTACCTTGGTCGTCCTTAAATTCCTTTTTTAAGGGCGTCACTGGAAGTATTAAACGATCTTCCAGAACCAGCTCTTAATAATCAGGGTCGGTGTTAATTTCAATTGTAAGAGAAGGAAAAGGAAAGATAAATTTATAAATAAATTATATTTATTGAATATAAAAATTTTTACATTTATTTAAATAAACCTTTATTAAAATTAAATTTCTTAAACCTACTAGCTAACTACCATTGGCATTGCACACACACACTCACTTGACTGAAAATTGCCAACTACCTTTGGAATTACAACTTTATTTAAAATCGTTTACCTCACGAATCAATTATTACAATAATAATTTTAAAATCTGTTCTACATGTACGCTCACTCGAGTCCCCTGGACTTTTATTCACACACACTGAATTTAAAATAGCCGTTCCCGTCACTTACACTAAATAAATTAATTAAAAGTTAGAGAATTATTTATTATTAATTAATTAATTTTAATTTTACTCCTTTTCTATAACCAACCGTTAATTATTAAATTTAACATCAATCCGGAATCAAAATACTTAATACTTCGAGATTTTATCAGTAAATTTCATTAACATCACTATCTGATTCTCGCTTCACTCAAAGTTCCATCATCTTTATTTCTACTCATTCAACTTCTTTCTTTTCAGTCTTTACTTTTACTTGTTATTTTATTTTATAGTAGTTTTATTTATTAACTTTAATCATTTATCAAATTTATTAATTAATTTATATACCTCGGACAATTTTATTAACCATTTATTAAATTAATTCTCAGTTATTTATTGATTTAATTTATTTTAAATTTACTGAATTTAAATGAATTCATATAAATATATATTCTAATTAGTAAGTAATATGACTTTAACACGAACTAGACCGCAGAATTTCTGGCTTGTGTAGTACACAATAGGCCTAGAAATTTCTACGACGCAATAATTCCGGCAACGGCCTGGAATTATGAACGATGCCCTGGATCCGGTTAGACAACGTCTAGCTTAATTATAATTTTAACGTATTTATAACTAATTAAATAGCCATGGGCCTAGACGCGGATTAGCCCGACGAACGACTAAGTATGTATTTAAATCAAATTAATATTCTGGCTTCGGCCTAGAAAATTAATTCAATTAATACCTGGTTTACTTTCTGGTGCGTTTGTTATCGTCCTCGTCTCGTCAGGTTCCGTTGTCTGGCGTCTCGTCTTTCCTTGCGCCTTTTTCTCTCGTACCTTTTCGTACTTTACTCGTCGTACTTACTCCTTCACCTGCTTTTTAGATTGATTAGTATTATGTTATAAGGATACCGTCTAATGGCCTGCTATCTAATAATTATAATTGATTATCGCTGGGTTCCACAAAATAAGAATCCAAGTCTATAATAATTACGTATGTTGGTTGAGCGTCCGGCTGGTAGCCCGAGCTGTGTAGTTGTGTGTCTTGACCTCAGTTCAAACTGCACTTACAATTGTGCACCTACTCGCCCGAATTCGACAACTTCCGGAAAAATTTAGTCACTGCTACTTACGTCTAAGTGGGACTGACGGACAAGCCCCAATGATTTCCGCTCGGGACGACAGTCGCACTCTACCCCGGATAACCCTGAGGTAGTAATAATTTTTATCGACGGTTCTCATAGAAGAGAGTAATAAAATTTTAACGCGGAAAATTAAAATTTCCCTGTTACATATTATTCTTGTTTTAAAACATCTAAACATTTCAATTAAAAAAAAAATTCAATCTTGAATAAATTCATAAATAAATAAATGAATGAATAAATAAATTATTACTCTTCAATGGAGAATACAAATTTATTCAGATTCATTGTGTAAAAAAAAAAAATTTTTCTTTCGAACCAAGCATATATAAATCTTGATTCAAGAGTTCTGGAACTCCTTGAGCCAAGAAATAGATTATTAAAGCAAAAAAAATGGAATATTTTAAACGAGTATTCTTGATTCAAGAATATTTCACTTGAATCAATTCAACTTGTTTTTCTGTGTAAACTTAAAAAATATCTGTTCGAAAAGTGAATTCCGAGAATCAAACACAAATAAGCAGTTTTTTTTTTTTTTTTTGTTATTTTAAATTTTCGATTTTCATAGTGGACACTTAATTAGTAAAAAAAAAAGTCATAACTGATATATATATATATAAAAACTTTCGCTAGATGCGAAGCACCCTAATGTATATATATATATATATATATATATATATATATATATATATATATACATTAGGGTGCTTCGCATCTAGCGAAAGTTTTTTTGTTGCTCATTGAGCAAAATATTGTTTTTTATGCTAAAACAAAAATTCCTGCCAAGTTTGAGCTCTTAATTCCAATCCTACGTACTTTTCATTTAATTTCCAAGATTTCCAATTTAAAATCACGTAAACAAAATTATTTTGTTTTTTTAACTTTCTAATACTCAGCTGCGTTTCATGATATCGACGCGATTTTTGTCGCAAATTTTAGGGCGTTTGGTGTTTTTCAAAAGTGCCCGTAGTAACTTAGCTGTAATTCCAGATGTTTCACTGATGTCTGTTGAGGAAGTCATTTTTCGTATTAAATTAACCTTCATTGGCTTACAGAACGTGAACCAATGAATGCATATTAAAAATGTAAGTGGGAATTTCATAGGAAATCATATTCCCTTAAAAAAAAAAGCTCTATGACTATAGTCGCTAAAGTCCATAGTTTCCGAGTTAAAGGAGTTTTAATAATTCAAAAAATATTATTTAAAAAAAAAATGACAGTCGCTATTATATTTTTTAAATTATTAAAATTCCTACTTATAGAGCTTGTTTTGGCGGGAAGATTCCTTATATCTAACCGATACTTTGAGATCCGATATTTTGAGGACGGCTCCAAACTATCAAAGACGTTTATACTTTTTTATACACGATAGTTTGAGCCACCTTTTTTTTTTTTTTTTTTTTACGTGATATATGATGTTATAAAGTCGCTGCACTGAATTTTTTTTTTATATACTGTAGAAAAAAAATTGTTATCCTCATTTTACTATTAAACCGATAGTTCGAGGGCTGTCATAATATCATATATTAGGATCAGAAATGTAAATGAGTTATGGATGTCTTGGTATATTTATAAAAAAATATGATCTAAAGATTACTAGGTGGTGCGAAATTTAACACAATGGCTAAATGTTCCTTAGCCATTAGATAAGAATATTATAATCCCAATGAATTTAAAAAAATTATAATAGGAAATTTTGTGTCAAGAAGATTCAATTGAGATGATTAAAAGAGTTATCGAATGAATTTTCCAATAAAGTTAAGATTAAAGAAGATCGGAACAACGTTTTACATTGAATGTATGCTGTACTGTGGCCCAAATAAATTTAATTCAAAATTTTTTTGAAACCTGTATGAAAGTTCGGTAATTTAACACGTTTTAAAAACCTTTCTCAAAAATCCATTCGATAAAACATGTAGAAAAATTTGCTTGCAAATTTTTAAAATTACAAAAATAATTAGAATTCATATTTTATTCTAAATTTTTACTTTGAAATCCATAACAACCTCTGAAAGTTAAGAAGCTAAATTTGACTAAAACACTAACATTTTATATATTATTTAAACGTGTATTAGTGTGGGTTAAAAAAATCAATTATTTTCTTTTTTACAAGCGTCACGGAAAAATGGGTTGCGAAACACCTTAAAAAAATTCTCACCAAATATGAGCTTTTAATTTTAATAGGAAGATCCTGCTCATCTCAGTTTTTTATTTTTTTCTCAGTCCAATAGAAAAAAATTCATGCCTCATCATTGATTTATTGATTGTACAGAAAAATGTTCTTCAATAATTTTATAAGAAATTTACTGCTTTACAAGACAGGTGTCTTATATTTTTTCTGTAAACCTCACCATTTGAATGATATTGGAGATTTAAGTTTGATTATTTTAAGACAAATTTCATTTTTGTTTATGAATTTTATAACTCAACAATAAAAGACTATTGTAAAATGTGAAATACAAATTTTGTGTAGGGAATTAAATGCTCTATAAAAATGGGGTCTTACGTTTTGGTGATTAAATTAAGCGTTCAAAAGATATATATCATCAAGCTTTCATATTTACTGATTTCGAAAGTTTTTGATTAGATATTCGAAAAATTTCAATTTAATTTACAACTTTTGAAAAAATTTACACAAATTTTAGTTTTCATCATTAGAGATACTTCAGAATATTTTTTTAGTTTTTTTTATGTGTAAATTTACCAATTATTCGCTGTAAGTAGGCTAATTTTTTCGGTGCTCTTTAACAACTTGCCATAAAAATCGAAATTACTCTTCGTAGAGAAGAAATTTTCCCTAGGACAAAATCCATCTATATTGGAAAAATTCTTAACGACGTTTTGAAGACGTTATTGAAAAAAAACAACTTGATTTGATTTCTAATTATTAAAAATGAAATGTTTAGTTATTATTTAGTTATTTTAGTTTAGTTTAGTTTAGTTATTATTTAATTATTGAAAACAAATTTTAAAAAATGTTAAAAATAAAAATCAAATAATACTTATGTTAATAACAAAAAATGAAAACCGTATAAAATTTATAAATTACATTGAAATTTTTCAAATATCTAATCAAAAACTTTTGAAATCAGTAAAGATGAAACTTTGATAAATATCTTTTGAACGCTTAATTTAATCGCCAAAACATAAGACCCCATTTTTATAGAGCATTTAATTTCCTACAAAAATTTGTATTGTGCATTTTATAATAGTCATTTATTGTCAAGTTACAAAATTAATAAACAAAAGTAAAATTCGTCTTAGAAGAATCAAACTTAAATCTTCAATATCATTCAAATGGTGAGGTTCACGGAAAAAATATAAGATACCTTTTTTGAGGAGCATTAAATTTTCTACAAAATTCTCGAAAAAATTTTTCCTGAACAATCGATTAATGATAGGGTATGAATTTTTTTTTATTGGAATAAAAAAAAAATAAAAAACTGCGATTAGCAGGATGTTCCTATTAAAATTAATAGATCATATTTGGTGAGAATTTTTTTAAGGTGTTTAGCAACCCATTTTTCCGTATCGCTTGTAAGAAAAAAAAAATATTTGATTTTTTTTACCCACCCGAATGTGTATTGAACCAATAGTTTGTAAACAATTCTCAAATTAAACCGATTGTTTGAGAGATTTTTAATAGTGTGAGAAGCGGATAAAAATTTTCCCATGTCTAATCGGTACTTCAAGAATGGTTTTAAGCAATGAAGTGCACCCTGATTAAAAAAAATGATTTAATTTATGATAGGTGTATATCTATATATTAGACGATTCAAATTCTTTTAAATCTTTTCATATCATTTCTTCAAATGAGGGCGGTTATTATAATACTCTTCTAAAAAAAGTGTTGAAAGTGCTATAAGGGCGTATTTCAGCAAATTCTACCGTTTTAAAGTGATGAGAGCATACGAAAAAATCGTTAATATCTAACAATACGTTTTCCCTTGAAAAGTATGAATATTAGTATTTCTACTAAGCTTACGCATTTTGATTTTTTTTTATACACCCTTATAGTAATGATTGCCATAAAAGCAGTGTAAAAAATTCATTTCCTAGAATCATGCTATTTAACATCTAAAAGAAGCATGATTTAGAAAATAATGTTGTTCGATTCTGAGTTATTTTCTCAAGGCTACACATAAAATTAAGAAATCAATTTTTTTTTAGATTTATGTTAATGGATCATCAATTAGATTTTTCAACCTGAATACGTTCTATTTTTTTTTCTTTCGAATTTCTTTTCACACGTAAAGTATGAGTGTTTTTGACAGTTTGGATCCCTAATCGTAGTAACGGTTGTATATAAGGAAATTTTCAGCCAGTCCTCAAACTATCGAAATGTCCTCAAAGAATTGGTTTAATTGTAGAATAGTCCTCAAACTATCGGTTTAATACACATAGTTGATATATTGAATTCAAGTTTTTTAGTGAAAAATTCGTTTTTTGGCGTTATAGAAAAAAAAACAGTTTTTTATGTTTTTTTGGGATATTTTTTCCAGTTATTTTATTTCAGATATTTTGTCGTGACACCACTAACGTTCGGATGTGAGTTGAAACTGATCTAAATCCTTGTTTTGATCACTAACATCAATCTCTGCTTTAATACATTTATTAAATTGAACATAATTTTCAATAGTAGTGACATATATAGGAATTAATACTCAAAATTCTGGAGCAACGTTTGAAAAGTTATGTTTACAACTGGAAATTCTATGATAATATTGAACCAAAAGATAGAAAATATTGCTGTTACAAGAAAAAAAATAATAAATACAGTTTAATGTGAGAAAATTTCTTGACCTTGACAAGTCCGTTATAAAGCACAACCTCACCACTTCACGTTCAAGGCGTGCAAAATTAAGGAATTAGAAAAGTCCAAATTTCAGTGAAGTAATTTTTGAAATTTTGAAAGTTTGTGAGCAACCCCTTGAATATTTTTTAGTAGGCTGATTTTTTGAAAAAGTACTTGAAACATTAGACTAACAAATTTTTTAGCTCTTCGAACTCAAAAAATGCGTAGACCTGAAAAAAATTTATTTTTGCTGACTTAAAGTAATTTTAGTCCGACGATATCTTTGGAGCGTTCAATCCTCTACAAAACTATATTCTAAATTTATCTGTACAATAAGCCATTTCCGAGATATAAAATTCAAAACTTAAAATTTTTTTTTCCTATAATATTTTGAAGGGAAATCAAAAATCACCATGAGGCACCTCTTGATATTAATATTAAAAGCTTAAACTTTACCATCAGTTTTTTTTTTCAGCATCTTTAACAATATTTTCACGGCAATTAAAGAAAAAAAAATTAGTTTTTTTTTTTTTTGGCCTACCCCAATCGACATCCATTTCAAAATATTCGAAATAGCATTCTAGAACCTCGGAACATCGACACCTGCTAAAAACACGATTTCCGAGGACCGGACCGGGACCAGTAATTTTAGTCCGACGATATCTTTGGAGCGTTCAATCCTCTACAAAACTATATTCTAAATTTATCTGTACAATAAGCCATTTCCGAGATATAAAATTCAAAACTTAAAATTTTTTTTTCCTATAATATTTTGAAGGGAAATCAAAAATCACCATGAGGCACCTCTTGATATTAATATTAAAAGCTTAAACTTTACCATCAGTTTTTTTTTTCAGCATCTTTAACAATATTTTCACGGCAATTAAAGAAAAAAAAATTAGTTTTTTTTTTTTTTTGGCCTACCCCAATCGACATCCATTTCAAAATATTCGAAATAGCATTCTAGAACCTCGGAACATCGACACCTGCTAAAAACACGATTTCCGAGGACCGGACCGGGACCAGTAATAACTTCCATGTTTTTTTTTTTTTTAATTTTCAACATCCATAACGAAAAGCTACAAACACTCTGAAATATTATAAAAGGAGATACTATTTTTTAAAATTTAGTCAAAATCCATAACACTTTCTGAAATTAAATAAACTAAATTTGACTAAAATAATAAAATTAAATTAAGCCAATAGTTTGTGAAATTTCTGGTAGTTTGAGCACTAAATCAAAGTTTTCTTAAATCTAACCGATACTTTGAGGACGGTTCTAAACAATGAAGGTTTATACTCTTTTATATATTGTTTTGCAGGTGCCATAAGGGTTTATTTCAGCAAATTCTACCGGCAATTTCTAACAATACGTTTTCCCTTGAAAAGTATAAATATTAGTATTTATACTAAGCTTACGCATTTTGATTTTTTTTTATACACAATTATAGTAATGATTGCCATGAAAGAAGTGTAAAAAATTTGTTTCCTAGAATCATGCTTTTTGATATCTAAAAAAAGCATAATCTAGAAAAATAATGTTTTTCAATTCTGAGTTATTTTCTCAAGACTACACATAAAATTAAGAAATCAATTTTTTTTTAGATTTATGTTAATGGATCATCAATTAGATTTTTCACCCTGAATACGTTTAATTTTATTTTTTCTTTAGAATTTCTTTTCGCACGTAAAATATGAACGATTTTGACAGTTTGGACCTGTAATCTTAGTAATGGTTGTATATAAGGAAATTTTCAGCCAGCCCTCAAACTATCGAAATGTCCTCAAACAATCGGTTTAATTGGAGAATAGTCCTCAAACTATCGGTTTAATACACATAGTTGATGTATTAAATTCAAGTTTGGTAGTGAAAAATAAGTTTTTTGAAGTTATAGAAAAAACGGCGTTTTCAAAGTTTTTTTTTTTTGGATCCATTATATATCAACGCTCTGATTAAAGTCAAAATTGATTCAAATCTTTGTTTTAATCAGTTACATCGATTTGTGCCTTAAAACATTTATTTTATTGAACATAATTGGGAATAAAAATTTGAACAACGCTCGTTCATTAATGATTTCTGTCTTTAAAATTTTTGAACTTAAGCATAAACGTAACTTGTTTGAGCTTAAAAAGCTCATAAAAAATAATCGCATGCAAAAGTATTTTTGAGCTCATAGAGTACGCAAATGTACTCACACCAACGTTTTATCACGTTATATAGTTTCAAACTTTCATAACTTGTATAAGATTTTATAAAATTTCCTATTCTTATGAAAATACTTATAATTTTATAAATAAAGGATGCAATCTATAATAAATGAATACGACATGTTATATAGTTTTAAGAATTATATAGTATTTCATAAGACTCTATCAAATTTTGCAAACTATAAATTTTGTGCAGCCAAGTTTTACTAAATAGTATAAGAGTTCATAGAATTTTACTGAACTCTGAATTATTTTATGAACCTTTATAATATATCAACGAATTATTATCATACAATTGAATTTGAATTTAATTACATTTTATGAAATTTTACAAAACTCTTTCAAATTTCGCAAAACCACATTAAATTTCGTGAAACTCCATGAAATATTACAAAACTATAAAATTTTTTTTTATGAAATCATTTTCTTTAATACAGGATTCAAACTTATATGTAATTCTACAAAGAGTTATAAAATTTAGAATAATACTTTAAAACTTTATGGAATTTGACTAAATTCCATAGGATATCATATATTTCGTATGTGAAGATATTAAGTAATTTTATATATTCATGAAATTTCATGAAATTTTATAAAATTATATGAAATTATAAGAATTTTTATAGAATTTTATGAAATATTAGAAAATCATCATCTTGAGACAGAATTTGAATGGCATAAAATTTTTCCAAATTTTATAAAATAGAATGAATGTGCATTAGGATGGGCCAAAAAAATAACTAATTTCTTTTTCTTTAGGTACCGTCAAAATATCGTTCAAGATGATAAAAGAAAATTCTGATTAAGTTTGAGCCATTTATATTATTATTAAGAGGTGCCGATTTGTGATTTTTGATTTTCCGTTTAAATAACATGAAAAAAAAATTTAATCTTGCAATTTTATGCCTCGGCAACGGCTCATTATGCAGATAAGCTTGAGATACTTTTTTGTAGGAAATTAAACGCTCCATAAAAAAAGTCTCTTATCATTTTTTGATAAATCCATCTGCTCAAAAGTTATTAGATCTTAGAATCAAATTAATAGTAAATTTTGAGATCTTTTTATTTCCCCAGCAAAACTACCAGACTTATAATAAAATATCATGAGATCATTTTTCTAGACAATTTTATTCCCGACAAATTATCTTTCACAAAGTTTATTAAAATTCCGCATAATTTCCTAGTTATTTTCATCTTAATGTCAAGCTCTTGAGAAAAGTAGTGTTCTGATCGATTTCATGAGTTTGACATTAAAACGAAAACATCTAGAAAACAGTGTGGAATCCAAAAAAACTTTATTTGGAATATTTTACAGGAAATAAAATCGTCTAGGAAAATGATCTCATGATATTTTATTATAAGTCTGATAGTTTTGCTGGGAAAATAAAAAGATCTCGAAACTAATATCAATTAGACTCTAAGATCTAATAACTTATAAGCAGATGGATTTATCAAAAAATGATAAGAGACTTTTTTTATAGAACGTTTAATTTCCTACCAAAATCCATTCAAAAATTTTGCAGGTTTTTTATCACCTCTTTTCCAATTTACAAAAAAATTTTTTGCTTTTTATTCTGATTTTTTAAGATGTTAAATAGATTTGAGAAAAAAAAATCGGTCTATCAGTTGACCCTGCGGTTCAGCCCCACAACTACTCGCTGTTTTCGAGCTCCTTGAGCCGCGTCGAATTACACCTTAACGATCGAAATCGGTTCATCTGTTCAAGAGTTGTAGATATTTACATACGTACATACGTACAGACATACATACACTCGGACATCATCGTGAAATTCGTCAGGATAACTTCCTCGAACCTTATAATGTCAAAATCTAGTAGAAATTCGGATTTCAAAAATCGGACCGAAACCAATATTTTTTCGAATTTTTGAAAATTGTCAATTTTATTAACGGGAAGTTAAAAAATCGTTAACGCTCTTATGTGGCTTCCAGCACCTATTCCGAGAACTGTAAGGGCGTATAAAAAAATTCAAAATGAATTAAATTTGTTTTTTAACACTTCTCAATGTACAGACTCTCAAAGTACAGGTTAGGTATAAGAAAACTTTGACCGAGTCCTCAAACTATCGGTTTGATTGGTAAATCGTCCTCAAACTATCGGTTTAATACACATATAGTTGATATATACACAATTTAAGTTTTTTAGTGAAAAATAAATTTACTAAATTTCAGAAATTATTACGGATTTCTACCAAATATCATGAATTTTATCATACTTTATAACATTTGAGAGTATTTTTAACTCAAATTTTACGTGGTTTTTTAACTTCCCTCTAAGAAAATTAAGATTTTCTCTATTTTTAAAATCCGGGATAGCGACGGCAGCTTAAAGACAGTCCTCAAAGTATTTGCTTTGTCTTCACGGTCTGTCTAGACAGTTAGGTTGTTTTGAAGCTACATGGTATTTTTCTGAGCTCTCTTTAATTTTCCTCTCCAGTCTAGAGCAGAATCATAATCGAATCCACTAGATTAAATAGCCCAAATTAGATCTGTTAAATTTTTTATTATTAATAAAGTACTCGATTATTTTGAATAAAAATTTAAGTAGAGCATATTCATCAATTTGAAATGGTAAAAATGACTTATAACAATTTTTGTTTTGCATGTTAATAATATATGCTACGTCACATCTGACCCATTTTAATATTGTTTAAATCCGAATGTTTTCATACCTATTATTAACCTTTCAAGTTTAATGATATTTGTATGATTAGATCAATTCCAATTTGGTATTAGTAAAATTTAAAACTGCTTTTCTTGGTGCATCCATACTTGTAAATAACAAATTCTTGCGGAGCTTACTGCTGGTTTCTTTTCGATTGATTTTAATTTAAATTTAGTTGTAGTGTATTCTCAGTATCTCTATTCTGAAAAATATTTTGTCATTGGTTAAAAAATAGTTAAGTTGAGGTTTTGTTTATCGGAAGTTTTAAAACAGTTTCATTTCTTGCATATTTAAACCATTTAATGAAAGTTTATATTGAGATTTTTCGAATCCAGAATATGAAAAATCTTCTGATATAATCAGAGCTCCGACTAACCTAATAAAAATATGACAAAAGTTTCAATAGCTAACTAAATTCTTTACGAAATAGGCGTTTTTATTTTTATATTTATTTATTTATTATTATTTTTTTTTTTTTTTTTTTTTGAGGAATTTGATTTTTAGCTACTGTGGCCGGAGACATTTCTATTTTCTTTAATTATGTAACTTTGTTAGATAATTAAAGCGGCAACGCAAATCGGGGTCCAGTTGATGTCGCTGACCCAGTAGACCATGTTGGTGATGATGCGACGGTTGTTGCAATTACAGGTGCAGCCGGTGACGAAGTTGGTGTTGTCTTCTCAGTAACAGGGGGTAACTCAGCGGTGGATATTGATGCGGTGTTAAATATGGGTGATAATGAGTCAGATGATGGTATGACTGCATGACTTGATGATACTTCAGTATCAGACACTTCAGCCTCGGACTCATGAGATGAGGCTTCAGTATCTGATCCTGACTTTCCATGAATTTTAACTTTCATGATGAATGATCTGAAATATATTGAGAATAATCAGTTACATCTTCGAGACCGTCTAGGAATTTTTAAATCATTGTAATAGTATGTGCCAATATCGTTACCGGCATTATCTTGTAATTCAACTACTAAAGGAGTTAAAATTTTAGAGACAATCGTGGGTCCCGAATATTTTGGCGCTAATTTAGCACTGTAACCGTCGACTTTTTTGCTTAGTTTTTTATTTAGGTAATAAACTTGATCACCAATTTTTAAATCTATAGGAATGTCAGAAAATCTTTGTTCATGTTGTTTTCGCGTGCGTTCCCTAGCTTTTAACATATTTTGCTCAACAAAATGTCTCAGTTCAACTGCACGGTCCATTCGGACTTGCCAAACGGTAACGTCAGACACGTCTAGATTTTCAAGAGGATCAGTATCATTAATTAGTCGTGCATCACGTCCGTGGTTTAGATAGAATGGAGAGACGCCTAAAGCAGTATGTACCGAGGTTTTATACGCGAATTTTAAATCATCGATATGTTCATCCCAATCTTTTTGATTTTTGCTTGTGAACGCGACAATCATAGGTTTAATTGTACGATTGCAACGTTCAACAGGATTTGCGCAAGGGTGACCGATGGGAGTAGGTGTAAATTTGATATTAAATTGACTAATTAAATTAATTATATCTTTGTTTATGAATTCTTTGCCATTGTCAGAAATAATTTGGCAAGGAGGACCCCAGTGATTAAATACAGACATCAGATGATGTTTTATGATTTTTCCCGACTGCTGTTTCAGAGGAAAGATTTCAAGGTAGCGCGTATAAAGATCTTCAATAACCAGAGCATATTGGTTCCCCATAGTTGAACGGGTATATGGACCAATTGTGTCAATAGAGATAATAGACCAAGGCTGCGTTGGTGGTCTTGTTCCGATATATCCTTGCGGTTTTGTCTGATCATTTTTAGTCATTATACAAGTTTCACAAGCTGAAACGTAAGATGAGACGTCTTTGAACATTCCTGGCCAGTAAAAATGATCTCGTATCCGTTGATAAGTTTTGTCAATCCCAAGGTGACCTGATTGAGCTTCACAGTGTGCTTTCTCGATGGCTGGACGAATTTCTGATTCGGTTAGAACGACTTTCCAAGGGTTTAATTCACCAAGTATTTCCTTGACAGCTAGTGGACGGTAAAAATACAACTTATCATCTTCATATTTCCATTCACGATAATTCTCTGGATATTTCTGAACAACTCGGACTTTCTCGTCATACCAAGCGGAATTTTGAGAAATTACATACAGTGAAGATGGATTAGAATCTGAAGCAGTTAAATCAGCAGTCTCTGGTTCTTCGTATCGACGCGAAAGTGCGTCTGGAGCTTCATTTTGTGTACCCCGATAATGAACAACGTTGATGTCATAAGCGGAAATGTCAATTGCCCACCTGGCCAATCTACCTGCAGGATCTTTTAGCGAGTGAAGCCATTTTAATGCGGAATGATCAGTGTAGACCGTGACTGGTAAACCCTCAATATAACCGCGTAGTTTCCGTAAGGACCACACGACAGCGAGACATTCCTTTCCTGTTGTGGTGTAATTCATTTCGGCTTTGTTTAACGGTCGACTTAAACAGATAATTAAATTTTCTCGATCGAGTTCTGGATCATACTGAGTTAAAACAGAACCTAACCCAGTGTTGCTAGCATCGGTATATAAACGATAAGATAAGTCTGGACGTGGCAATGACAATGTTGCAGCTTTTAACAAAGCTTCTTTCGTTTCCTCGAAAGCTTTTTCTTCGACGTCTGTCCATTCCCAAGGAACTCGGGTACTTGTTAATTTGTTCAAAGGACCTAGAACTTGTGCGACATTTTTAAGATGCTTATGGTACCAGTTAACTAATCCATTGAATCTTCGCAGTTCCTTACGATTTGTAGGTCGTTTATAATTTGCAATTGGCTCCAATCGAGCTGGATCTGGTTTCAAACCATCTTCATTAATTATGAAGCCCAGGAAATGAACTTCAGAGCACCCAAAATGTCTCTTTTCTTCATTCTTTTTTATTCCGGCCTTACGGAATTCTTCGAAAACGGCTTGAAGTAGAATTTTGTGCTCTTGTAAGTCATCACTGATTATTATCCAGTCGTCGAGATATGCGAAAATTTTATTTTCTGCTTCAGTGTAAGAAAACTGGGTTTTTAATGACTCAATAATTTTTCGTCGTACTATATCGGAAACTTCTTGGTACGTGCTGGGTGCATTTGTGAGACCGAATGGCATCCGAATCCATTCAAATAATCCTCGTCCATCTACACAAAATGCTGTGTACTGACGGCTATTTGGCTCAACTAAAACATGATGGAAGGCATCACTGACATCAAGTACCGAAATTACTTTAGCACCTTGAAGGCTTGATAAAATGCGGTGCATAATTGGTAGCGGATAAGCAGATTTTTTCGTGACTTTATTTAATGGCCGGTAATCGATGCACATGCGCCAAGTATTGTTCTTCTTGGGTACCATCACTGGCGAACATGCCCAAGCACTATTTGAAGGCTGAATATAACCCTTCGCGAGTAATTCGTCGACTTTATCATGCATCGCTTTCATTACTGGTGGACTTCGACGGTATGGTTTGGTACGTATTGGAGTATCATCTGTCAATTCGATACGGTGTTGAACTAAATGTGTTAAACCCAATTGGACTTGTTTATTTATCTCAAATTCTTTTGCTAGGAAATTGTCAAGATCGACGCGTTCCGCTGACGATGGCACGTTTAATAATGCTTGATTTATGAACCCGGACCGAGAGAAAAATGTATGAATGACATTGCTGGTATTTAATTTCCAAGTACTCTCCTTGGAATTTACTTGGATATCTGCTAGTTGCCAGAAATCAAGACCAAGAATTACTGGAGTAGACAATTCAGATAAAACACTTAACCAAATGATAATAGCATGACCATCGAGTTTAATTTTAAATGGAGCTCCACCACGAGTTTGCGTGGACTTGGAGTTAGCCATGGTTACTCCATGAGTGCTAGTGGGGTCAGGTGTGAGGTCTTGCAGTTGATATTCTTTGATTTGTTCATACGCAATCTCAGAAATATAACTGCTCTCACTCCCACTGTCCAGTAATGCTTCGAGCTCATATTTACCGATAAATATATTGGCAATCATGCGACTTACTGTTGACGGAGCTTTAAGACTGGCTGAAGAGGTCATATGGCTGAGTTTATTATCATTACTGAGCATTGGCAGTAATGTACTCTGTTTATTGTCCGAATTCATTTGAATGGTGAATTTTGGAGCGTAAGCAATGTCTTCACTCGAATCGGATCTATACTCATCAATCTCTGAGTCATATAAAGGACTAGTATCCTCCCTTAGATCACAGAGAGGAGTACCGTATGTCTCCGAGTCATTTTCAAGCTTTGTGACCGTTGGTCGTTGCCGTTCGTTTATTTCAAGGTCTAGTGGTGAATTTTTGATTGGAGATTTTATTCGATTTTTATTAATTTTATTTTTAGAGTTACGTGACGGATTTATGGAATTTTTAATTTTGGATTTTAGAATTTTAACAGAATTTTTAATTTTTGGTCTTTTAGTATTTCGAATTTGTTGAGAAGCTTCTAAACTTGTCTCCCAACTGGACTCTTCGCTCACCAACTTGTCAGCAATTTGATCGAGAGGAGTTGAAAAGTCAATTAAATCAGCATCAGGATTTTCCGAAACGTTACCAACCAGTCTTGAAGTATCAGCAGCAATGGGATAGTTTAAAAAGAATTTTCCATTACTGATAATAAATTCAGGAGCATCCGGATTTAATTGAGTCAACTTAGGTTTATCATCATTAATTTCAATCAGCATATCTGAGTTATTAGTTGACACAGAAGCCCCGGTAACATGGTTAGTGTCTACCAGGGCGCTTACGCGTTTTTTGGAGACGAAGGGCAAAAACGAAGAGGTAATCCCGCTTTAATGCGCAATTCATCGGTTACTGGTCCACAGCAAACCTCGGCAACATGACCAATTTTTCCGCAACGACCGCAGACAGGAGCTTTCGATGCATTATTATTCGATACCGGAGTTGAATTGACTTTTACCGGTGACGTATTAACAGCATTTTGATCTAATTTTTCCAAAATGGTTTTCATTAAAGATTCAAAATTATTTAATAAAGTAGAAGACTCAAAATTTTCATTTTTACTAGATGGATTTGACTGTGCTGGATTTTGAGTGTATTTAGAATTATGAAAATTTTTATTATTGTTAAAATTATTATTTCTATTAAAATTATTGTTTCTATTAAAATTATTATTTGCAAAGTTATTGTTGGGTGATACAGTAGAAGGCTGTAAAGTCTCTATACTATTTAATTGATCTATTTCCGTAGTTTTGATGGAATTTAATTGGCTACGAGTTTTGATTCTACTGTTATTTTCTTTACGATTTTTGGAATGAGGGTTCAGCGCATCAGCCGTCGACTGCCAGGCGCTGACCCACGTATATAATTCAGCGTAAGTCATAATAGTCGTATCCGAGAATTTTTGTAAAAACTGTGAATTAAATCGCGAAGTTATAATTCGAATTCGCTTCATTTGCGGTAACGGATCTTCTAATTTTGCAAATTCGCTTTGCATACGATTAATAAATGCAACTCCTGTCTCGTCGCTGCTTTGTTTGGCCGAATATATCCCCTGCAGCACCGACTCATCTGTTTGCTGAACCTGCTAAATCTTAAAAAATTTTTTGAAGGGTCACCCAGCTGTGAAGTAAACCTTCGTTTTGGTAGTACCACTCGAGTACGTCGCCGCGAAGTGTGTTGGTTACCACTGCATGAAAATTTTCAAAAGAAATATCATTGCTGACAATCCGCTGCTCGATTATTTTTAAATATTTTCTAGCATCAATGGAAGAAGATCGATCATGAGACGGAAACGAGATATTCCAAGATTTAACAAGACGACTGAGATCATACAACCGCATAGAGTTAGACCCACTCATGTTTGAATTCCCTGCTGGAACTGTATAAGTATTGTGCCAGGTTGACGGCTGAGCATGTGGATATGCATGTACTAATGGAGCTTGTGTGTGTGTATTTGTAAGTGCAGGTACATTATTATTGCTAGGTGGATGTATGTATGTGTACGAGAGTGTCGGCTGGGCATTCATATGTGCTGGTAACGTATGAGTTGGTGGCGGGACCACTGAGTGCGCGTACGGTTCACGCGCAGGTAAGCCAGGCATGGCGAACTGCTGTCCGTTCGCTTGCGTTGCCGGAATGGGTGCATGTGGATGTGGGATGACTGGGCGAGTGGAGGGAGGATTTACCTCTTGTGACGTCACAGTGGCAGCATTGAATAACTCTCTCGGCATCCACATGCTTGATGCGTCTGGTCGAAAAGATGGGGGTAGCAATTGAGCACCTGGGGGTCGCGAGACCGTGCTCGATATACGGAGCAAATGCTGACGTTCTGCCCGCAAAGCTTCAATTTCAGTCTGAAGGCCCGAAACTACATTTTGCAATACGGCGACGGAGGTCGTATTTTGGGACTCTGAAATTGGTGCAATCCCACTAACGTTGTGCGCGTGACCATTCACGTTACCGCTCGAACTCGTAATACAAACATTGGTATTATTATTTACCGATTAATTTTGGGTATAAATGGTACTGTTATGTATTTCATCGTTCTGTGTAAGATCAACGAGATCCTCCATTGCGCTCGATGTGGTAGGAAAGTGAATAAGATTACCCGGATTGTTAACTGATGTGACTGGGAGAGATGATTGTGAAATCGGCGTTCTCGGTAGCGTCATTTTGGCGGGAAAACTGTCTCAGTCAATTCTTTTCAAAATACTGATTTATAAAATTTTATTATTGATAATTTTTGTTTAATCCGAACTGATTATAATCTTGACGGATTATAAATAGATTTATTTAATCAAGAGTTATTGTAATACGAAACTTTTAAAACTGTCAAGATTAATTATTTATAACTTAATAGTTTTTTTAAGTTATTGAGATTCTTGATGACTAATAAAAATTTTGTTCATTACTTTAATGACTTATTTTGGTTATTGAAATTTTCAATGACTCATAAAATTCTTATTTATTACTGCAAAGATTCTATTGATAATTTACTTAAGTGCTTAGTTTATTGGAGGACAATTTTGTCGAGCAAAAGATATTTTATTTTAAACCTGAAACGAATATAGTAATCTTTTGTGTCGTATAGAAAGTAATAAATTTCTTTACTTAGAAAATATTTGAACTAAAGTTTAATTGTAATATTTTAAGTATTTAGTTTATCATTGACTTTGGGTTGTCTTTCTGCGTAAGCAGAGAATCCTAAGCTGTAACGAAATAAATACTAATGTCTCGGGTTACAACGCGTGTAGCTAGCATACGCTCAAGGTCAACGAAAGATTTATGGGAACGAAACCGGCACACAATATTACAACGACCAATATTATTATATTTTATATAAATTTTAATTAACAAAAGAAATTTGGAAAATAATTAAATATTTAAAAATGCTAAATGCTGATAATAAAGTATGAAGTGTAATGAAATGATGAATGTAGAGAAATGAAATTTTCAATACTGGTAAAAATTTTCGAAACTATTACTAGAAATTGTATAAAATTTTTACTGCAAAGATGTGAGAAAAATCAATAGAATTTTCTGTTGCCCGTTTGAATTACTGCAAAGTCCCCGTTCGAGCGCCAGTTTAGACAAACCGCTTTTCTTTTCGCGATTTTTACCAGCAGCCACCAGAATTCGCGGGTTGAACCCTGGCTTAGGCTGGCCTCTAACAAATTTTATTTTATTGGGACCGAGCGATGGGCTAGGGTTCTTGCAAAGCAAGGACTCGCACTTATTCAAACTCGACAACGTATATAAAAATTCATTAACTTACCTCACGGCTTATTATTTATAAATTATTTCTTATAATTACTTCAATTATCTTACGTAGCTTAATTAATAGGTATTGTATCTTATTAAATAATTCTACCAGTATTTTGAAATATGAATAAGAGATAATAGATTAAAAGGAAAGTATGCAAGTTTATTGCCAGTTATAATAATTTCAATTACTTACAAAAATGTTTTCGAAGAATACAATCGATATGGTCCAAATAATAGTCGATGGCCACGTGGAAAGCGTTGATTATCGCACTGATTTTATTCTTTATAAATAATGCGCTGATACTACAGATGTATCAGCGGTAACGTAATAATAAATTTAATAAAGTAACGTATTTTATACTAGAATAATAATATATAATAAACAATGAAATCGCAAGCTAAGTTGCCAGTTAAATATAAAGTATAGCAATAATATTTAATAGTAATGAACTGATATAATGCAAGTAAAATTGCCAGCTAACAATAATTAATTTAGGATATTTAGGTAAATCTAAACGCTAGTAGATCCAAGATCGAAGTGATTGACCGATAATTGAGGGCCTGGGACTCGCCTCTGAACTTTGTCCCCACTTCACCCTTACGTTCATGCGTCAACGTGAAAATTAGTCATGTGACCACGGCACTATGACTTGTGTAGTTTCAGACGGCAAGAAAACAGGGAAAAATAGGAACCGCAAGGCTGAGGACGACGAAGAGAATTCACATTGTCTCAATATATATATATATATATATATATATATATATATATATATATATATATATATATATATATATATATTACTATTCTTGGAAGCTTACCGTGTCACTCTGTGGTAATTTACATTGCTATGTTTTTTCGAATTTCTTAAATAAAAGAAAATTTTATATAATATAATTAGCTTTTTATTTTACCTAAAAAAGTAAATAAAGAGAAATAAAATAAACTAATTTTGTAATTGGTTTGAACGGCAATTGTTTTATTGCAATTATATGATTACGTATTGACCAGTAGTCAATACCAAAATAGGCGACGAGTGAAATGAGTGGCAAGGTTGAATGTAAGTTTAACTCAGCTTTATTTAAAGTGAAGCGTGCTGCTTCTTTCAAGTTCAAAAAGATAACTGACGACATAAAAATAGCTTAAAATGTAAATTACAATTTTTGCGAGGGTGGGAATTAGCTAGGAAGTATGAATCCGGAAACAACTATTGGTTTTCCTTGTGATCAGGCTCCGAACAAGGGATGAAGGATCGGTCATTGGCTAGCGCTTGGAAAAGTGGGTGCGTAGGAGAGACGTGGGTGGACCCTTGGTGGGCCTAGTAGAGAGGGAAGCGAAGAGGGAAGCAAAAATGGCGGAAGGAAAGTCCCAAGGACGCTAGGATCGTGGGCCTGCATTAAAATACACAAAATTTTACTTATTTTTATGACTGAATACAGAGTGCCCTTTTTTCTTATTTGGTGCGAGGCTCATGGCCATATAACATAAAAAATAGAGAAAGTTTTATGATTTAAGCGTTTGCAGATGCACGGTCCTTTTCGCGACAATAGCAAAAGGCCTTAAAGAGCTCATTAGGTATTTTTTCTAGAGTTGGAAACTTTGGAGTTTACAAACCAAAAATGTGCAAAGCAGATGTTGAGTGCAGTAAAATAAAAAATATAATAAACTAAAAATAAAATAAATGAAAGTAAAATACAATACAAATTTTATGCGTGGGAAAATGACAAACTATTACAATAATAAAATATTTGAGATTATTAAGAGCTAAATATGAGCTAGTTTGATTTTAATCGACTTAAATAATATCTCAAATAATGATAAAAATAATGATAAAATGATATCGCAAATAATGGTAAGTTAGTTTAAATCAGAGGAGACGGAACAGTAATCTATATTTTGTAGACTACGTATCAACATTATTGATTAGAAATCAATGAGTAAAATATTACACTACAATCCCTGATCAAGAGAAATGATTCGAATCGATTTGCAATGTGAAGTGCTCATAAGAAGGGCGATTCAAAAGTATTAATAAGTATTTAAAATCATTTTTTTTTTTTTTCAATCGTTTTAAATCGCTTGTACTAAAGAAATTTCCTTTTTTAATTCTTTTGACAACGGTTTCTTTTGAACAAATGAACCGATTTTGATGGTTGCGGTGGCATTCGACGCGGCATATGAAGCTTTAGAGCCCAGTTGATTTTGAAATCAATCTATCAAGCGCATAACAAGTTATTGAAGAATATCTCAGAACGAGTGTTACGTCTAACATGCAATCAAGACAAATATTATGTACTGTCTATTGTTTTGAGTCAAGACCCTTAAGTCTTTTACTCGGGCGACGGAGACCTCGTCGTTACGGTAATGAGTATGAGAAATAAAATCAATATGGAGAATTATTCTAGAGAAATAATAATAAAGACGACTGGATAACTTACAATTGTTATTTATAAAATTTATTCAGCTTCCGTTTTACAAATTGATGGTTGTTGTTGGTTGGAAGATCGTTGATTTTTTTGTAAATTGTATAGTATACCGGGCAAGGACTCTGTATTCTACGTCTGCTCAGTCAGTACCTCTGGGTAGATATGGGTTGGCAGTATACTGAGAGTTGAGAACCGTGCGGAATAATTTCCTTAACGCGACGCGTGGTACAACAAATATTACGACGGAGTTTTTAGCTTAGCCGAGGTTAGAAGACTGGACAATTAGACCGAAAAACTACGGGTTTATGTAGTCCGAAATCGAGGGAGACCGAGCCGTGCCCCTGGATCTTGTACACTAGAAAAGAGGTGCTTGCTGTACCAGCGTTTAGTTTTATGGGTTTTCTCGTGACTTCTAAATGTGCTTCTCCTCCTGCGGTTTTATTCTGCACGTGCGGTGCCTGAGGTCAAGTCAAAGGAAAAGAAAAATAATTAAATCATTTCTTTAATTGTTTGATATTCGAGTGGAGGGTTTCTTTTTTATACAATATTTTCAATTCGGATGCTGGTTATCCGAAAAAATTCAGCGTCTCCTCCGAAAAGTGAAAATTAATGCATGGTTAGTTTAGGAAGATTCTGGAAGCGTAAACGTGGAATTGTTCTTGGTGACACGCGTCATCCCTGCTTGGCCTTCAAATTAACGAATGGAGGGGTGCCATCTAAGAGTTATCGCCCAGCACCAGAGCGGCTACTGGGTGGCTCTTGGGGGACAGCTAAAATCATCGGTTGACAAGCATGATGTCCGGGTCGAGGTCTTATGGCTCATAAATCACGCGACTGCGGTCTTGAGTAGAAACAAAGGAATTAGATAACTAACGCGAGTGTGTTTTAGTTTTCCTCGTGAAATTAAGAGTCCTCTCTCGCTCTTCCCTTCTCAGCATTAAAAAAAGGCATACTGAATTCAAGAGTGAGTGTACCTCGTATGTGTGTTGATTAATATAAGTTATTACTCTGTACACATGCAGGCTACGTCAGCTATGTTTTCTGTTTCTATGTTCTCCTATTGATGACCGTGAGGATGTATGTATGAGCCCCCTTACGTGTATGTGTACGCGCTCCGGCACTATTTCCTTTATTATGTTATGTATACGCATTACATATGAAATCTTGCTAAGAGTTTTAAAATATCAGTGGCATTAGCTATTGGAACTACAGTTTAGTTACGATCATGGTTTAGTTTTTGTGCAAGTGATGAATGTGTTTACAGGAAATCAATTTTTTGTGAGACATGTTCAAGGGTTACCTCATCAGGTAAGTGTAATTAATGAAATTCTCTTTTAGATAACACCCGGCGTAATCGATCCTGGTTTTAAGGTAATTCGTATGGTGGCGAAGATTCTAAGCAAGCTGACGAACGTTCCCAGCTATCGGCTCCTGGAAGTGGTAGACAGGCTTGACGAAATTACGACTGTAACCGGCCTCCGATTACCCTGTGTTTTGGAGGATCTTTACAATACTACGGAAAGGATAAATGCCGTCCGGCTAATTCACCACGTCAATGCCCGAATTTCCTTCGAAGATTATAATGCCCCATATTCATACACGGAGGATGTAGAGGGTATCCGAAAGATGGCTAGTGTATTAACTCGATTTCTTGATTAAATAAAGAATACGAGTTATTTTTTTATTTTTTAATGTGTTTGAATGTTTTATTACCCTAATAATAATAAAATGTTTTATTACCCTAATAATAATAAAATAATTTTTGAAAATCGGACCGAAACCAATAACTTCCCGGTTTTTCGAAAATTTTCAATTTTCTTAGCAGGAAGTTGGAAAAATATAACTTTTCAAAAATGTGATACAAATGAAACAAATAAACACACACGCTACTTTTCCCACCTACAGACACAACAATTTAATCTTTTAGGGGCTGACATGGTGAACAATAGTATGCGATATGAAAATGAAGGTGGGACGTCCCAGTCCACTTGTTTAAATTCCTCGTTTTCGGCTCTGTAAGGTAATTATTCACGTGGTCGGAAATATCCTACTTTTTTTCTTGGTTTTGAACATACTAATTTTCTATTTCATCTTCTTCGGTTTCAATATACGGGTTTTTCTCAGTTAAGACGTAAATCGCTTATTCATAAAACGCGACACGATGACAAATTTGAAAATTTGATTAAACTTTATTATGTTTCGATCAAAACAATCATTCTAAATGTGTCTGCAAGGCGGTCAGTCAATTTATTAATTTCATCTTGTTTCATAAGAAACCATGGGAGATAATCAATGCATGGGAGAGACTTGATGAACAGAGTAGGATACTTTGAGAACAGGGAAAGGATTTAAATGTTAGTTTATAAAAGAAAATAAATTTTCATTTAAGGATTAACTTTATTCAGTCATTCTATAATTTTAATATCAATCTTTAATTTTTAGTTAATAATAATTAGTCTTTAAATTTTCAAACAGCCTTCATTATATACTAGTAATACAGTTTAAACTCAAAATATGAATTATTATTTGAGTTATAATCTTAGCAATAAGATGAATTATTTTTGTCTTAAAATCTTTAATTATCAATCATTAATTATTAGCTAATAATAATTAGTCTATAAATTTTTTTTAAAAAAAACATAATAATCGAGTTTTTTCAATAAACTATATTGTGAATATATTTATACGTTGAATTGAATAACAATATGCAACCTTTAAACAATAAAAAACAGTAAAAAAATTCTAGTTTGAAGTTTTCATATCTCCTCTGGATATATCGTGTCTTTCCCCTGGCCATTAAAATACAGGGGAAATGTAATCGCCGGAGATACTTTTTAGTAACAAAAACAGAAGTAATGACAAATATATTTTTCGTACGCGATGAACCAAGAAAACTTAGAATCTATACGCAACAAGAAGTAAATATATAGATGAATTAAAATTTTTAGATAAATATCTTTAAAATAAAACTTACCAGGGGGAAGACTCCATTCACTCGTTCTTAACTGTATCCACAGAGTGCCAGTAATGAAATAAATAAAATGACTGCGCACCTAGATCCAGTGGTGCTGACTACAAAGTATAAACTCAACGACGTTTGTTCAAGGTCTCCAATTCCCTCGAGTCGGTAAACAAATGCCGATCTTACAGGAATATTAACATGCCAGGGGACGAGACGCAAAATGTGTGGGACAAACTTAATCGTAATTTTTTTTAAGAAAAAAAAATATTATGCAATCTTACTCGCTTGATTACGAAATTTTGTTTAATTTATTTTGTTGGAACATATAATTTAAATAATCTATTTGATTTCTAAGCACTTTAAATTACTAATAAATTAACAAAATCAGCCTGGGGACAAGCCAGAGAAGAGATGTTTTCTGACATTGAGATGAAATTGTGAGTAAATTAAATAAAATTAAGAAATAAACTTGAGTGACCACTTACATGAGCACGAGTTTTAAGAGATAATTACATTTTTTTTAAAAAATTTTTTTAAAAAAGATGATTTTTCATCGTAGACGTCGAATTTACGTCTTAACTGAGAATGACCCATATAATCTAAAACTTTCATCATCATAATTAGATCCATCTTCATTTCCCACATAATTTATTAATTTAAGAAATTTATCATCTGACTCTCTCTTAGTCTCTTAAACTTCACTCTCTTCATATTTTGATTCTGAAGATTTAGGATTTGTTTTCATACTTTGTTTATAATTAAATTCTAAATTAAGAAAGAAAATGAATTAATAGAGCAGAAAATAATCACATCGTATATATGAAAACGTATTGTAACAGCTGTTTAGAAAATCTCATAAAATACAAAAGATTCCCATAAATTCCTACAGAGATTTTATAAGAATGAATGAGTTCTATGAGACGTGCTTTAGTGAAGTATAGGGCTTTATACATACAACTGTAAGAATCAGTCGGATTTTTTTAGGCAGGGAGAAAATATGGTTCAAAAGTCTTAAAAGTGCATAGTCTTTTGAACTTCTCGCTAAGAAAATTGTTGATTTTCATAAATTAAAATTATACTTATAAAATAAGTTATTGTTTTCACCCCGATTTTCGAAAATCGAGTTTTCCTTCAGATGACGTTTTGAGGTCCTAGGAAGCTATTCTGACTAATTTCAGAATAATGTCCGAGTGTGTGTGTGTGTGTGTGTGTGAATGTATGTGTGTGAATGGTCTATAATTTTTTAACTAACGAATCGATTTGGATGTTTAAGGCGGCAATCGAAACAGCTTATTAGCCATCAACTTTTCTAAATATTTCAGATCATTTGATTAAGTAGACTCGAAAATATTGTGCGAATTACGAAAAAAAAAAAAGTTTTTTTTTCAGTATTTTATCGATTTCTCAGAAACAAATCGAACGATCAACGCCAAAATTTAATCAGCTTCAGAACTAAATAAAACGCGTCAAATTCCGCCTTGATCATCTCAATCGGTTAATTTGTTCGAGAGATATCGCTGTTGAAAGAAATGGAAAAAAACGATTTTTTTCAAATATCTTCAAGACGGCTGAATCGATCGCTTGAAAATTCTAATCAGCTCTAAAATTCAATAAGATGTGCCTATTACAACCTCAAACGTCCAAATCAATTAATGAGTTCAAAAGATATCAGCGTTAAAAAGTTAAAAAAATAACATTCTATGTTATTTTGTCTAGATAAATCAAAATGTACTGTTATAAAATGTGTCTGAAATCATACAAACTTTTGCTCTTTATCGTCTCTTTTGATCATCATATAATTCCATCAAACTTCTTCTTTAGTTTAAACCATATTATCAACGAAGAAATCGAAGAAACACAGTTTTTCATAATTTTCTTGGATATTTTACGTATTATTGCTCTGACCTAAGCCAAAACTCATTTAAATCTTGATTTCTATCACTGACATTGATTTCCGCCTCAGTACATTTAGTTTATTGGACATAATCGGAAATTAAAATTTGAAACCGCTTGTTCATTAATGATTTTCAATTCTTAAACTTTTAAACTTTAGCATAAAGCGTAACTTGTTAAAGTTTGAAAAGCTCAAAAAAAAACAATCGCATGCAATGAGATTTTCGATCTCAAAGAGCACGAAAATATAGTCACATTAATATTTTTGAGCTTCTTGAGCTCGAAAACAGCGGGAAGTTTTGGGGCTGGCCCGCAGGGCCAACCGACGCCCGGAATTTTTTCCTGTTAATTTGCTTATTTTTCATGTGGATGTATAAAAAAAAAATTATAATCAATTTTTGTTACACTCATTGCTCTAAAAGTTTAATTTTGAGCGCTAGTAAGAGTTCCGAAAGTAGTGTTTCCAGTCCTTACATCCCTGTCTAAGAAAAATTATTTGAAATGATTCGACACAATTTAAGATTATTTAAAATAAGTTGAAACAATTTAAATCGACTAATATATGAATACAGTGATCATATATTAAATCGTTTTTCTTAATCAAGGTTTACCAATCTAGATCACAAAGATTTGACTTCGCAGGTCATTATACTGTACTGTTTTTATTTCATTGGACGCCCTAACAGATCCGAATTACGGTAAACTACCATAATTTACCATAGTTTACGGTATTCAGGAGAATTATCGTAGTTAAACGTAGTTTGCGGTATTCAGCAGGATTACCGAAAATTACCTAGAATACAGTATTTCACCGTAATTACGGCATTAAACGCTAAAATACGGAAACATGCGGTAATTTAGGCAAAATATAGCATTTTAAGACAAATTAATGTTAAAATAATAAATGATTACGATAAAATAGTTTGCGGCAATTCACTGTAATATGTTCGGCAGTACTGTGGTATTTTGCCGTAAATTTTCCGCAAGATTGCGGTATTTTAGCGTAATTTATGGTATTCGGAAGAATTACTATAAATACGCTACGCTACGGTACAAATATGGTCAATTTCGGTAATTCACCGTAAATTGCGATAATTTCCATATTTTACGGTAAACTTCGGTATTTTATCGTAATTTTGATCTGCTTGTTGACCTTGCAGACAACCCCTGAAATTTCCCGTCTTGGACCCAAAATCCAATTTTTAAATATAGTGAAACCTAACCTTACAATTAACCTCAATTAGACATTTTATAGATGAATTGAGAAGAATACAGATA
Source organism: Microplitis demolitor (assembly GCF_026212275.2). Taxonomy (NCBI): domain Eukaryota; kingdom Metazoa; phylum Arthropoda; class Insecta; order Hymenoptera; family Braconidae; genus Microplitis; species Microplitis demolitor. Next base: position 12,679,144 of record NC_068550.1, on the reverse strand, counting down.
GATCTATATGGACCGAATCTAAGAATAAAACGATATTTTCGTTTTATATTTCGCTCCAGAGATATATTGTTCTTGGAATATTTTGTCGTGGAGATATTACCTCCGGAGATATCATGTTGGGGATATTTTATCTAAGGACCAAAACGTAGGTGACCAATTCAAACTGTTGCAACTACGCAACATGATCAAAATCAATATTTTTTTTATTACAAACACCAAAAAAGTATTAAAAAATTCTTATTTTATTCAAAAACGTTGACAAAAAGGTCTAAGAGTAACGGTAGATCACAATGATACTAAAGAATATAAAAATTAACTGTAACGTAAAATTACACAATGGATTGATGCAAAATAAAATGGCACAAATAATTTATACACCGTTTTGACATTTGTCACGCGCAACTTACAGGATTTAAAAAAATGATTAAATAAAACTAACCTGATAAACACACATATGTTTCAGTAGCGCTGAAATTTGGTTTGTTCTCGCCACACATTATACGTCCAGCTCCAGAGTAGTGCTGTTGCACTGCTGGGGCAACAATTTCGGACAATGTCTTTCTAGTGCAAGCGTTAAGATCCTTTTCGCCATAGGTTAATACTTCAAATAAGTTTCTCAAATTATTCCTTTCACTTTCATCATTTGACTTATCATCAAAGTTTTTGAAATTTTGGAGGTCACCAAAGGGAAATATCTCTTTATAAATTCCTTGCACTTCACTCAACAACTTATTAGGAGCCTTACTTGATGATGAATTTATCATTACTTAGGAATGAATATTACTGCCTTGCTTCTGTACTTCATATAAAAGACTGAACTTGATGTTATCTAGCTTTTTAGATAACTCAGTAAAGTTTAAGTCAATATATTCTTTTAATAAGCCTGAAATTATAACCAATAGTAGAATATCAGTAAACGTTGCAAATAAATGTGATAAATTTTGAATAATCCAAATACCCGAAAAGTGTTAAATTAAACAAAATTACACAACACATGTTAGGAGAAAAACCTTACATTAGTCAACTTATCTTATTTAATACATTATAAATTTAAATAACAAACGATAAGTAATGAAAAAAAAAAATCAAAAACTAATGAAAACTACTTACCACAGTTTCTACAAGCACCGTTGTTATTTCATCTGAATTAATGACGGTTAATTCTTTGCAGCCATCTGAAGAATAAATGCCATAATTGAATAAATTTTAATGAACAAATTTGAAATTAAAATAATAATAATAATAAATGTTCTTTTAGGTTCTTTTGACTTGTTACTTTCAGTAGCTCTAGGACAATTACTATTTTTAAGTAACAACGAAGACACGAAGTCAGTATCACTAACGTAGTCGTTCAAAACATGAGATGTGCCTCTGGTGGGATCTAAATTAAACCAAAATTTTTATCAACTATAATCTACTATTTTAATTATTTTGAAATAATATTTGTTACATAGCAATGAATATACCTTTTTTTTTTTGATAATTTTCCGGTTGGAATGTTTTTAGTAGCAATAGATTTTGGTTCATTCCTCGATAAAAATGAATCCAAACCCTCTATACCATCTAGTTCTCGAGTTATACCTGCAGATGAGAGTTGGTGAACAGTCGGGGAAACAGCTCGTTCCGGATCGTCGCTATTGACATTCATCGTGATTTTAGCACATTGTAAGTGTCGCTTTCCTCTTTCTAAAGTATCTGGAAGTAAGTTTAATATCATAAATAAAACCATAGTTAGAAAAAAATCAATACCAAATAATTAATTTTAGCAATTTAAAGTGTCCAGCTTTTCTTCGGTTGAGATTTTTTCTCTAAATATCTGTCCCTTTTTTTTAAATTTTTTTTCATATTCGGATAGCAGCAATATAATTTTTCTTCCGCAGTGTCAATCCATGAATATGGGACCAAATCAATTTCATCGTGACCAGGACCTCGTCTTGGTAAAAAGCACACGACTGCATATTCACTTGGTCCTTCGTTATCGCAATTGTTATCACTCATCTAATATTCAAAAAATTAATATCCATGAATACAATCAAAGTAAAACTAACCTATCAAAGGTATTCAAAAGAAATGAACTAGAAATTCATCAATCATACTTAAAGTGGGTAAAACAATTGTTTATCTATCGGAAAAATAACATAATTTTGTTCTAATAAATTTAAATAAATAAAATAGAGTGAAATTTTAAAGATTTTTAAGTTGTTAAAAAGAAAAAAACCTATGTTGAACGTTTGCTTCAGCGACCCTTCTATTGTTTCACGTGCTTACGCTCACGTGCCACACTCGACTTTAAATTCTCAACAAAAGCAAAGAGTATGCGACTCACATAGACGAAACTAACTTCTTACTCACGCATACAAGACAGTGCCGCACCTAAAATTCAATCTATATAGTATACATAGACGCAGTTAACCAGTCGATTCGAGTTTGTCATGGACATACGCACACCACTGCAAATATATATTACACTTATAGCAGTGACTGACTCTCCACTCGGATACACACACTTATGCTTTATCTATAGTCCATATACACACTTACTAAACCATCACTGACGCGCTTTTTTTTAAATCCACAATCGATAAATAATATCATACCTATGTATCACTTTTATATACAGATGTACACATTATTATATACACATATATACATTATTATTATTAAGTTTCTATTGATAAAAATATACAAACTAATCAAATTATTAATTCATGCTAAAAATTTTCTGACACCGACAGTTTTTTGTAATTGTCAAATTATTCGGGCAATAATGAGACTGCGCATATTTCATCATCACAATCGAACAATACATATTTATTTTCTATGAATTTTGCTGAATGAATTTCCTGCAATTCTGAAAAATTGTCTCCTAAAAAGATGCCAATATCTTTTGAAGGAGTAGGATAATCAAAAAGATTACCAGTATTTAACATTTGACGTCCGAGGATGTAAATTCCGTTTAACTTCAGTAACTTTTATACGCTTGTTTTTGTTGTTAATAGTTGATCGATTGTAAGTACTATATTATTTATAATAAAATAATATTGTCTGGCCGGTTTGGATTAAAATAGTTTTGATTTATAGTGACATTTAAAACGCTGGAGTATGTTTTTTCTTCGAAAACAATAACGAATGAGTTATTTATTATGCACTTCTCTACACTTTTTAATTTTTTTATTTCAATTACACTTTCATGTTCCAATTAAGATAGTCGATTTAATATTGGAGTTAACGGTTTTTAAGGTGATTTGATGAGATTTTTCATTTTTCCAATATAATTTTCACCCCAAAACGCTGATAATATACTCAAAGATAAATTTAAATTTAATACATTATCGGGTAAATGTATTAAATTATGCATATTTAATATTTGAAACTTTTTACCACATAGTGACAGCAATAAAAAAAAATTTGTTCTCAACAATTGCTTAGCGTAATTGTTAAATTTCATCATAAGTTCTTGAAAGTGAAAATTTCGACAAGCAGTAAATAACAATAAAAAATGTATACCGACCTGCGTTGGTAGAATGGTTTGCAATACTACTGGACCACAATATTATAGTAGAATGCAAAACTGTCTCGCTTTCCACCTTGCCAAATAATCCGTGTCAAATTATTTTCGTTCAAACTCCAACGTAACAGAAGATGTTAATGATAAAAATTATTTCCTGAGTTCTAATACTGTCTTTATTTTTAGTCGCGCAACACTTTTTCTAAGTATCCAAGCTTTTAGGAGAGTTTTCATCACACCGAGATGTAATAGATACATAGAATCTAAAACAACTGAGGTCACAGGATCAGAATTCGGCAGTTTTCTTAGCGGTGACTTTGATTCATCTCTGTGATGACTTTTTTGGGTTTGCTTCTTAAAACTTTCTTTTGTGCGAAGTTTGCAATCTATTTCTGGATAAACCCTTTTTTTCTTCTTTTTTTGCCCATACTTTCCATTGACGGTGCGTCTTTCGCACGCATAAAATGTACCTGCTGTTTTACAACATTTTATATAGGACCTTGCTCAAGAATCGGCTACGATAGCGATTATTTTAAAACAATAGTTTTTTCCACAAATGAAAATTCCATCGTTAATCAAGTCTTAACATTTTGTTATAAAATCAGAAAGATATTTTTAACATTTGCAGGTTTTGAATCACCACAGTATATGGAAGTTACGAACGGATGACTGGTATAATTTCTATTAAAAATTTTAATTGCAATAGGCCAGACTTGTATATTAAATTTTTATAATTTTGCAAACCGTCAATGTGAATAAGCACTTTAATAGTATTTTCAGGAAATATAGGTGGTGAAATCATTTTTTTTAATCTATTTGCTACGCCAAGATATTTATATTCACTATCAGTTTCTTTGAGGCTTGTTATAGTTTCTACCTCCTGATGACGTTGAGTTTGAAGTAATGCGTGTGCAGTTTTAGGCAGAGTTGGATAACCTTCTCCTCTTAATATTACAAGTAATTCGGAAATTACATTTAATTAAAGGCTATCCAAATTTGTTTTATTTTTTTTTTATTTATTATATTTTAGAGCCCACTGACGAAATTCTTCTCGTATTAGATCTGTCGTCACTACCTTCTCTTCGACAATACTTTTATTATCACTATCGCCATTATCAATATCTGTTTCACGAGGAGCAATAACCTCACTTTCTGCCGGGTATAACAACTGATTACTATCATCTACAAAATCACTAAAACTATTCTCATCACTTTCATTATTACTATTAAATATACTATAATTAGTTTCTTTATTTACAATATTATTTACAATTGTTTTACTGTGTAAATTATCATGATCACGATCGTTTAAACTATTATCATTAACAATTAACACTGAGGGTGTATGAGGTGGTTCAGAAATATTATCCATGTATTTTTTTTAAGCCCGATGTTTTCTTACACGGTCAGACATCATTATATACATTACAAAATTTTTTTTAATCACAACGATAAATTTATTTCCTCCTATATTCAGTATTGTTCCTGTCTAATGAAAAATATATACAGGTAAATATAATGCTTAAAAATAGCTGATGTGATATTTAGTGCGCATGCGCAAAAGAAAATTTATCATATAATCAACCGAGGAACGGTCGATGATCGGATTTCATTGTTATGAATATAGTTCGGTTACCGATGGTGTGATAACCATAGGCTGATGATAGTGCACCGACGCTTGGCCGAGCATTGATAGCCTCGGTCGATCTTAGATTTTTTTCGAGCATCGGCAACTTCGTATGGGTATACAAAAATTTCCATCAAATCCACTCAAATGCGATAAAAACCGCATAGACACCAATACAGTCTATAGGATTCTATGCGGTTTTTGTCGCAGTTGAGTGGATTTGATGGAAATTTTTGGATCGGAATCAAGTATACTATCTATCTAAAGCTTATGATTTTAAGAATTTACATTACCAAAAATTGGTTATATATGGGAAAGTTTTGCGGTAAAAAAGTTGTTGAATGTATATTAGCTTCAGAGTTTTGACGTTCATTTAAGGTCTTCAATTCCCGCGAGTCGGTAAGCAAATTCTGATTTTACAGGAATATTAACATGCCAGGGGACGAGACGCAAAATGTGGGGGACAAACTTAAACGTAATTTTTTTTAAGAAAAAAAAATATCATGCAATTTTACTAGCTTGATTACGAGAATTTATTTAATTTATTTTGTTGAAATATTTAATTTAAATAATCTATTTGATTTCTGAGCACCTTAAATTACTAATATATAAACAGAATCAGCCCGGAACAAGCAGGGGGAGAGATGTTTCCTGACTTTGAGATGGAATTGTGACTAAATTAAATAAAATTACGAAATGAATTTGAGTGACCACTTACATGAGCACAAGTTTCAAATGATAATTACATTGTTTTTAATAAATTTTCTGAAAAAAGATGATTTTTCACCGTAGACGTCGAATTTACGTCTTAACTGAGAATGACCCATATATTAACACTTTTCTTTTTCTTTTTCTTCATTTCGAAAAAAACGTGTTCACACCTCAATGCACATTAATTTTTATTTATTATAATCATTATTGTCTTTCTCTCTCTCTCTCTCTCTCTCTCTCTCTATATATATATATATATATATATATATATATCAGGTGGCTCTCAGCCTGCTCTGATCTATTATTTACATCTTTAACTATTTTTAAAATATCAGATGGTTACCAGCCTACTCTGATTTATTATTATTCATAAACACAACTGTCCACTTTGAACCAATTTTAACAACTGACGTTTTTTGTTAAGTTCATAGTCTCACAGAAAAATGAGAAGGCGTTGCTTCATTATTTTGTTCGGGGGAAAATCAGGCCTAATCGAAAATCACTTTGGCCTTGACTTTCTTTCCATTTGTTTAGGACCCTATAATTCGGGGGTCACACCATCCCCTCCGCATTAGTCCTATGCGGGTTCTTTTGTCCTCTCTCTAGCTTACCTTTACTCGACGGTTTATGTACTTATTTGTTTATTTATTTAATTACTTATGCACTTATTTGTCTATTTGTTCTTTTACTTGGCTATTTATTTGTTTACTTACTTAGTTGTTTAATTGTTCAATTATTGATTAATTAATTAATTTATTTATTTATTTATTTACTTACTTAATTATCTATTTATTATTAATTAATTGATTTAATTAATTATTCGTTTGTAAGTTTATCTATATCTTTGTTTAATTATTTGATTATTTTTTAACTTATAAATCTATTTATTCGTTTATCTATTTATTTAATTAATTTCGTTCATTATCTTTTCATTTGTTTATTCCCTCCACAATTTATTTATCTATTTTTTTGTTTGTTAGATATTTCATATTTCTATACTTTGTCTTTCATTTCTCTTAGTTTAAATTTTGAATTTTATTTAAATAAAATATTTCCGTTACTTCCGAAAAGTGATCTGGAGAGTTTTAATTTTTGGGTATTAATAAATAATAAAAAAAAAATAATAATAATTTCCATAACACAGAATGGTGAGAACTTTTAAAATTGTAGTAGATGACAAACACTGAGCCCAGGCTTGCACGAGCCCTCTAGCTCAGTTTCTGCATCTCTTTTACCGACAGCGTGACAAAATGTAGACAACTAATTATTTTGTTTTTTCAATTAATTTTTTTCGCGAACATAATAAGTCCCAGGAAGTTGGTTTTTGTCTTTTTTTATTCAGAATTTATCGCCCTTTAATTTAATACCAGTCATCATAGGGTTTTACATTAATAGATAGAAGTTTTTCAACGAATATACACGGTGTCTCGGCTTCCCTATTGTTATTTTGTTATTTATTTAAAAAACGCGGCCGAATTGAGCTTTCTTATTATTATTTTCGTGATCTACGGAATTTTTTAAATATTATCGATACAAAAAAATCCAGTAGTTAATTTCCCCCTAAAACACTTAAGAGCAAATTAAGTGGACTATCTATTCAATTTTGACCTCAAATAGCTTTTGAATGACGTGATTTAACGAAGTATTATAAGAGACCATTCTTGTAGAGCGATCAGTTTTCTACAAAAACCATCTTACAGTCTTATCAATAGAACTATCCGTTAATGAGTTGTAAAGTTACAAAGGTTGAAATAAGAATTATCACATGTTAATAAAATAGGAAATAGAAAATTGCGATGGAGCGCTCCTTAATATTAATATTAAGAGCTGCCCTCCCTTCAACAGAGTAATTTTTTCAAGATTCTGAACAATATTTTTTTACTATTTATACTAATATCGATAAAGAACCAAGGTTGTGAGTGTCGGCCGATGACTATATTAACTGTTGCATTGTGCGATTCTGCTGGGTTGTTAGTTTTTCGCTTATTTGTGGCTTGAGACCATTGTTCAGGTTTAATGCGTTTCAACAACTGTTTTTTAAAATATGTAAAAAAATTTTGCATTTTTCATTTAATATTGAGATCTTTTATTCTATTTTTGATTTGGTCGTATATTTCAGCAAAGTTTCCTTCCGGCTAATAAGCGAGGGCCATGAATGATTCCACTGTCGATTTAATTCCTTTTATATCTTCTTCAGATTGAGCTTCATTCGACTTGTTGTTGAGACTTATTTTCTTCCGAAAATTTCTGCTAATTGCCTATAGAAAAAAATTAAATTGTACAGAAACGGCTCCTACAATTTTAAGAAAAAAAAATTAAAGGAGCAAATCTTTTTTTTAAGTTATATTTGAATGGCTGTAACTTAGTATTATGCTGTAAAAAGAGTGGTAATGAAACAATAAATGTTATTATTCTATACCGATCGAATTTTATAAGTTTTCGATCACCTATAAAATTATGTATTTAGGTAGACAATAATTATTATTTTTATTATAACTCCAATATTTTTCATAAGGTAATAACTAATGTAAACAAGATAAATTAATTATTGATAATTCCATTCAGTTTTCTCACTGATTTAATTTGGACAGAGACTTGAATCGTACAAATCTGTTTCTCATATTTTACACAATAATATATTAACATTCCATTGTAAATAAATATTATTTCGATTTCCCCATAAATTTACGTATTTACGTAAAACTGTCTTATTTACCAACTTGAATTTTTCTCTGATTTGCCTGAAGTACCATAAAGACCTTTCCAGCTTAATATAAGGTTTGCCTCATTAGGGCAACCTGTCGAATTCTTTATCAGGACCTCATCAGTATACTCTTATTAAAAAAAAAGTTATTTGCCAACGGGTCGACATGACTAGTTTCTTATCAGGATCTCATCGGGATATCCTTATTCAAAAAAATTTATTCGCCATCGAGTCAGCCTGACAAGTTCCTTGTCACGACCTCATCAGAATAGATAATATTCCCGATCAAATGAAAATTCTCTTATTTTTTTGTCGCAATTTACTATTTTTTTCAATAATTACAAATAAGGCAACCCTGATAAGGATTTGATGAGGATATCCTGGTAAGGACCTGATAAGGCAATCCTGATAAAAACCTCATGGGTCTTAAGCATAATAACCATATCAGTTCCTCGTCAGGATACTTCGATCTAGATTTTAAGTGAAATAAGGTTAACCTGATAAGGACCTCGTCAGATCCTTATGAAAATTCTAGTCAGGTATAAAGAACTTTTAAAACGATAATTTTTTTTTTTATATTTAAAATAGAACTCAACTTCAGATACTTCAAAAATAATTCTCTTTTTTCTTCTTTTTAAGCCGCATACCACTAAGAAAAATTTTATTACCACTACTGGTGTTATTTTAACAATATTTTTGGGGTTAAATTTAATACCAATAATTCTAACACGAGGTTAGCGTGGACTTAGACCAGTATCTTTAACTTCCCGCTATAATAATCGACGATTTTCGGAAAATTGGGGTTATTTTTTTCACCCCTATTTTAGAAAATCGAGTCTTCATCAGGTATTGACATTTTTCGGTCTTAACAAGTTATTCTAACTATCAGAATGATATGCGCGCACGCGTGTGTGTGTGCGTGTTTGTGTGTGTGTGTGTGTGTGTGTGTGTGTGTGTGTGTGTGTGTTCATGTAAACTCTTTGTAACTTTTGAACTAATAAATCGATTTGGATGGTTGACGTGGCAATCGAAAGAGCTTGTTGGCCATCAACTTTCCTGAAAATTTTTGATTATTTGATCGAATAGACTTGGAAATATTTGCGAATTACGAAAAAAAAAATTTTTTTTTAGTTTTTTATTGATTTCTCAAAAACGACTTATACGATCAACTTCAAAATCAATCAGCTCTAGAATTCAATAAAACGCGCCGATTGCCACGTCAACGATCAAAATCGATTGATTAGTTCAAAAGATATCGGCGTTGAAAAGTTAAAAAAATAACATTTAATGTTATTTTTTCCGGATAAATCATAATATAACGTACTAAAATGTGCCTGACATCATACCAACTCATCTTTTTTATGGTTTCTTTTGATCATATAATATCATCGAACTTGGTTTTTAATTTAAATCATATTATCAACAAAAAAATCGATAAAACGTAGCTTTTAATATTTTTATCGGATATTTCATATTTTATTGTTTCTTACATGAGTCAAAACTTATTTAAATCTTGATTTTGATCCCTGACATTGATTTCTGCCTCAATACACTTATTTTACTGAACATAATCAGGAACTAAATTTTAAAAACCGCTTCATTGATGATTTTCGATTCTTAAATTTTCAAACTTCAGCATAACAGGTAACTTGTTAGAGCTTGAAAAGATCGTAAAAAAACAATTGCATGTGATAGCATTTTCGAGCTCGAAGAGCTCGAAAATATATCTACACTAATGTTTTCGAGCTCTTTGAGGTTGAAAACAGCAGGAAGTTTTGGGGCTGGCCCGCAGGGTCAACCGACGCCCAGATTTTTTATTTATTGCAACAATAATATTAAATTTTAAAGTATCACTTTCTTGAACATTTTTTTTGAAATTACTTTTCTTTATAAATTACAGTAGAAAGGTCATTGTAAAATAAATTAATGATTATTCTAATGTTTCTTTATCAAAATTTGGAAAACATTCCCTACAAACTACAGTTGGTCGTTGTTTCGAAAAATTATGCATATAAGTAGATAAACAGGGATGTTTCCCCTCCCACAACAGGGATCTGCAATACCATCGTGAATGAGTGGGGATGGGGTAATCTTTTTAACCGACAGTCGATATAGGGGGCGCTTTCTGTTGATCTTTTATACTGGCACCCGAGAAAGGGCGCTAGTAGCTTTTTTTTAGTCGATCTGGAGGGGAGTGGGCCGGAGAGAAGGGGGATGTGGGTTTAGAAAGGGGGTATAAGATTGATGCTGCAGGTTTGGGGCTTGGATCATGGGGTGGGGGTATGGGATTGATATGGTTAGTGAATAAGGATGTAGAGGGCGATGGAGTGGGGGTATTTTTCAAATTCAGGTGGGAAAATGACGTGTGCTATTATCATATTGTTTTAATGTTTTAAGATTGAACTTTAAAATATGTGGAAGGATGAGGGGGGGGGGTTTTATAACAAATGACGTGTTTTTACTTATTAACGTTATAACGTAAACCGTAATTAATTTCCGCGACGGAGACGCGGATCAACTGGTAAACCGTATGCGGTCACCCACGTGTTAAAATAATAATAATAAATAATTACTAATAAATGATTTTAAATATTTCCCTCAAATTAAAATAAATTATAAGTTTAAACAATAATAAAGTTATAAATAATAAATTCTTGGTGTGCCTGAACCAGCTCCTCAGGCTGGGTTAGTGCACGCAGGCGCCAGAACGTTTATCCTAAAACGGACAAAATTTTATTCAGGGGAAAATATGCGAGGGAAAATCCGAGCAAGTGACTTGCGACAAAGCGGACAAACAATTGAAAGAAATAAATGAATAATAATAAGCAAAAGAAAAATAGTAAATATATAATAAATAATTATATTACAAATAATAAATAAAATCAGAAAAATGAAATTAATTAGTAGGAAAAGATCCAGGGAAAATAAATATTAGATTTTCCCCGACAGCTGTTGGTTTCCGTATTTTAATTTTTAACCATAATCAATATAATTAGTAATGTTTTACAATAAATAGTTTTTGTTAAATTAACCACGATAATGACACTCGGTGGTTATAAAAAAATAATAACGTTATATAAATTCAACCCAAGATAAATATAATTTAATTTAATTAACACTGTTAATTTGAATATTAAATAAAAGAAACCAATTATTTCACTTAACTTTTTTCCAGAAAATAAATAATATTAATATAATATTTCTTTTCATATATATCTCCCACCACTCGTGAGAGAGAGAAAGATACGGTATTCTTAATTCTCACTCATACTCAACAATAATAATCTTTACCCACATACTAATTTATACGTGTGGAAATAAATTAATAATTGTAATATAAAAATAATACTTCAATAATTTTTCTAACCACCGGGGTACATAAATCAAAGATAATAAATTATTTATTTTCTTTAAATATTATAAAATAAAACAATAATACTATTAGACAATGGTAATAATTTACGATGATAATAATTTTAGTGAGAACCAAAAAAAAAATTTCAAATACTTCGAGTAAATGATTAAATCATGAGATCAGACTTGAAGAATTTTCAAGTACTGCGTGTGTTGTATAGCTATATATACTACCAGTATATATATATATATATATGTGTGTACCGGCAACGTTTTACGACGTTGCGTACGCTTCAGCAATATATATATATATATATTTAATTACCAAATATTTTCACCAACATACGAAATAATATTTAATGATGATTAATAATAATTCTCTCATGTATCATTCAATAAATAAATAATAAATACAAATAAATAATTTTCTCCGCGGCAACCAACAACTACCGGGAGAGGTTAACACGTGAAAGTATATTATCCAGCAAAATAAATACCGAGTACTTACTCAAAATCAGCAAACGATCAGCAAGAGAAATAATACTCGACAATTTTTGAATTAATCACTATGCTTAATAACTTTATTGCTTAGCAACAAAAAAATAAAACCCAATGTCACAGGAATCACGTCCGTACAGAATGCTTATCCGTATCTTTCTAACTTAATTATCTAAACCTCCACCTGTTGGTCGTCGCACACATGGCACCACCGTCGCCCTTAATTTTTATTTTAATTACTTTTGTCAGCCCTGGACCTTACTTAAATTAAAAATATAAAATATACAAATAAATTCTCGGACATCTGAATGATACATAATTAATTAATTAAATATATGAACTGTTTATCCACATCTTTAGTATCGGAAAATAAATTAAATAATAATAGCCCAACTAATAAACATCACTTGACGTCATCAGTTGGATGACAAGTTTAAACAAAGTAATAAGTTGACAATTGTTGGGGCATAATATAACGCTGGATTATGCATCCCAACTAATTCAAAATTATAAATAGATACTTAAAATAAACAAAAGTCAAGCGTTTGTGTTTCAAATCATAAATTATAAAAATAAAATTAAATCACACATGTGCTCTCTCATACCCTTCGCGCATGCGCGAGCACCGTGCACGGACTGCCGTCTCATCGGCGAAATGGCGGAATGCCCGCGTAATGATTCAAATTCAAATATAATTAAAATAATTAACTTAAAACTAAATAAAGTCAAATAATTTGAATCGTTACATGACAACGTATGTTTTACCTTATCTTATCTTTAGAAACTTTTACTTTTTTTGTTTATACCGAATGAATTATTTGTTTTCTGAAAATTTACACTTTTATCTGATATTTATCTATTTTTTCCCCATTTTTCACCAAAATCGTAGTAGGGTTAGTATTATAAAACCTCTATTCATCCAACAGGTTTGTACAGTATACGTCTTTGTGTGTGCGTAAAGTTAGTGGTTAAATGTGTTTAACTGAATCATTTTCTATCTGTGCTTATGGCTAAGTTTAGTGATCTGATTTTTGAGTTGTTTGTTCGACATCCATACATTTTGGATTGGATTCGAGCTCAAACTTCTTGCCCAAATGCAATTCATAAAATTGATTGCTTAATAGAATTAGTAAATCTCATAAGAAAATTGGAAAGGTTGCAAAATCACATGATCAATACATAAATAAACAATCGAGCTGATAATCGACTTTGTTGGGTTTGAAATGCCGGATTGTGCATTTCTTGTATGTAATGGATTGTATCAAAGTCAGTATTGGCTATTTCAACCACCTATGGAATATATAAATGCTACGGTTATTCGTGAAAGTGAAGACGAAAACGGTGATCGACACGGAATCATGTGGGATACAGGTGATACACCATATGACTTATTTAATCTAATAATGGCCGAATCAATAAAAAAAATGCGCTACTTTTATGTCCAAGGAGCACAGGCGAGGGAGAGACTTGAAAGAATAATCGATTTTGCTAATCCAATCATTGATCTACAATTGATGCAACATTTTTCATTCGATTGCTTAAAAGAACTCAACAAACCAAGATGTTTGCATCGTATTAAACACACAAAAAGGGGTCATTTCGCATGTGCATTTGGTACAACACAACAACTCAAGCACTGGTTTTTGAAGTATTGGAGTGTTGGGAAATCCTACGAAAAGTCTGTTCAACTATTTTACCAACTAAATGATTTGAGGAAAACGGATGTCACCGACATAGCATGTCTTGATGATTTGTTCATTTTACGTTTTGCAAAATCACAAATTAAATTTGTATGGGATACACTTCCAGGGCATTTAAAATATAATGAAAATTAATGGACTATTCATTTTGCATCAAACATAACCCACTATCAGCTTCGAGTCATAATATTCTAAGAATATGGCGTTATCCGTTAAAAAAATATTGTACTACATGCAACAACATGAAAGATAATTATTGAAAATCAATTAATATGTAAACTCTACATGTATGTAGATTTTTAAACTACTTATACTAATTAAAAATAATGGAGATTAAAAGGTATGATATAAATAAAAACACAATAACTATAATTAAAGTGAGTTTTATTTCTTTAATCTTCTTCCTTCTTCTCTTCAATACAATATGCAGATGTTTGATCCGGAAACTGTTCATCAGATTCAAACACAAGACGAATATCAACTGGTCCAGATTCAATAGATTCATTTTGTTTCGAACAGTCGATAATATAGAGTGGCGCTTGTTGTAAATATTCAGTTTTTGTCAATAATGGTTTCGATTCTTTATTATAGTATGACGTTTGAAAATTAGTATACATATCATATATTAAAGCATACTGATTACGACTAATATTTAGATTTAAATTTCCATATGGATAACTTTGAGAATTGAGAAATAGCTTTACATCTCTAATATTGCAATGATCGAATTGACTGGCGTGTTTCGTTACAACATTTTTTCTAGCAAGTTGAAATCCTAGGATCGCATATCGTGGCTTTTCCAATTGTGTCGAAGTCTTGATTGGCCAAACACGTTTCGTTGTTCGAGGGAGTAGTGGGTATTCATACAATTGCCATGTGCTGAAGCTTATTGATATAGCTGGATCATTAGCAATAAAGTTGAGTGCTTGAATTTTTTGCTTGTCCGACATTGTGACGTATGGGATATTCCATTCTACCTTATTGAGAAGAACTTCCACTATTTCAGCGTTACCACCAGCGGCAGCAGGTGTATGTATATATCTATTAACATCGGAATTTAATCTTATAAGAATCAATTCATGTTTAGCATTCATGATAATACGATTATAATCTTCAGCAAATCCAAATATGTAACTTAGTGGTATAGAAATGTTGAAATATCTATTGTCATTAGTTAATTTACTGTCATTACTGATCAACCATCCAGCATTCTCCATTAAATTGAGTTGCCCAGGACTCGAAGATATATAATTTTTCATGATACTTGTAAGACCCACAGTTCTACATCTATCAATTTCAACAGCATTTAATTCATAGCGTATTTCTTCGAACATATGACAAATAGCCATATTGACTAAGTTCATAGTTGCACCTGCGCCGGTACCATCTTCTTTTACAAATCTTCCACAAATGTACAGAGAACTTTTGCTTGGTAGGATGCATAAGTCTTGATGTTGAATACTGATTCTAATTTCATCACTATTGTTAAATGTTGATGATGCATAAGGTTGATGTGAATGAATCTCATAGTGAGAAATTGATTCATCAAAGATAATTGGTTTCTGAATGTCTGAGATTTCCGCCATGGTAATGTAATGCAGCACAAATTAACTTTTCTTATTTTTCCAATCTTCCACGTAATTTTAATCCTAGACTTTTGAGGAATCCCACGTTTTGAGGTGTTAGCACTCTGACAGGAGCACATTGACTGATGGGCTTCAGACATGATGATCCACTTTTATAGCTGCTACCAATCTTTTTATCAAATACAATTCCCATTATTTCACTGATTTTATATGCAATCTTATTGTAATCGTTTTACTACGAAAATTCACCAAATTCCCATCTTGATCAACAATGCGCAGCTGAAGATTGTGTATTGATTGTACTGCGACTGGTAAGTAAATGATGTGGGATGGTACTTCAATGATCTTATATCCGGGTGCAACACTTGGGAAAAACTCATGAACTGTGTGAACTTTATGGTTATTCATATATGTACCATTAGTAATATTGCACTCAACTCGCAGCGCATTGATTTTGAGGATCTTTATTGGTAAATCAGATTTGAGTATAAGGTTCGGTGCAAGTCGACGATTTCGAAATCCCAATAATAATGCGATTGAATCTTTCGGTTCAAAATTTACAATTCGATTACATTTAATTTCACTATGTAATTTATTGTTACTTGCTTTGATACTCAATTCTACATCCTGAGGTAATTCCTTTATTAAATACTTTTCAATGTCACGTAGTTCATAACTTCCGGTTGGTATTGTTATAACTTTATCTGCCGCCTTTCTATTTACGCTGGATAAATAGAACTTATTACAACCTTTATCAGTATTAGGTATAGAATTGAATGTTAACAATTCCACAAGTCCTAATACATAAATTTTTTCTGGTGATAATTCAATTGGTGGAAAATATTGAGCTTCCAATGTGGAGGTAGCTCCAGATAGTGTTAGCGTCAACGAATCAGCCATGACTAACACATATCAATCAAACCACACTATTTATAGTTCATTATTGAGGAATTTCAAACACAAATGTCAACATATAACGGTATCATAATCTTGATACTTCTGATGATTATATTTAACACTACCAACATCGAGATATTTCATGAGATCACTTGGTGGTTAGAGGTTACCAAAGCGGTCGAAATAGATGGTATCATTACCATTCTTTTTGGATGCAACCCAATGAGTTCCATGACCATTTTTATCATTGAGATTTATGATTGCTGACTCTTTTTTCCACGGACCAGACTTTGGCAAATTATTTCTCATGAAAACACCTCGGAAATATGGAATTTTTAAATCTTTTGCATACTCGATTAAATCGATATTGGTGAGAGCTCGATGAGGTAGCGTTACATGTTTTTTGGTGGAAGGCTCGAATATAATCCCATTCCAGTCTTGTACGGTGACAAGTATAACCCTTTACGGAGGGCTATAGCCATGAAGCCTACATAGGAGGAGAACGATCGGCATAGGCTTTCTCGCCGTATTTGCGTCCGTAATAATGAGGAAACATTGGGTACAATATTTGTCCGCAAGGCAGCGGTAGTGTTAGAAGGTTCTGATTTTTAGAACATGTTTTATTGTAAACATTAGATAGTGTTATTGAATGTTGTTGTAGTCATAGTTAACAAATAAGCGTTTTATAAAATTGAAAATGGTTAAAAATTGTGCTGTGGTGAATTGTAAAAACAGTAAAAATAATGAAAAATGTACAAAAGATTTACAACAGTATAAAAACTCCTTATTTAAGCTGCCAAAAGTAAGTATAACCCCAAAATTTGTAATTTCATTGATAAAATAATAAGATTTATAATTATTTTTATTAATGCTTATTGATTTTAAGTACATTCCCATTTGGAAAAGAACAAAAATTTTAATATCATATATGACATTTAAAAAAATTAATCACTATAGGCGCAAGTTGCAGCAGAGGAGTGTCTGTGATTGTCACTTATAATTTTATTATCAATGCAATTTAATCATTATCATTAATAGTCTTGTATACTGAAATTAATATTTTGATAAGTAATTAGAAAATTTCGTTTTCTTTGGTAGGACCCTGATATTGTTAGACAATAGAGTCAAATTTTGGGACAAGATTTAGTGTCAGATTTGAAAGTTGACATTTTTATTTGTGATTTGCATTTTGAAGAAGAATACATTCTTCGCAAAGATATTATTATTATTATTTTTATTTATTTACGGAACATTGGCTAGACTGGTCGGTTCCATTAAGGAACATTTATTTCGAACTTAGTCTAAGTTCCTCTAGCCTAATACGCACTGTAATATCATACTTTAGTTTATAGATGATAATTTTATTATAATCGGTTTCGCCCCGAATATACTTGCTGGGCTCATCAGTAAAGTTGATGCAAGTATATTCTACTTTAGACCGATAAAAGGATGTTGAATAAATGATAGTGAATTCTTAGATGATGATGGTGGTGTAGCAAGTGTTCCAATCTTGCTATCATCTTTTGGTAGAATTCTATTTAATTTTAAGCCATGTTTTATTTTTAGATGTTTAAATTTTTGACCAGGGTATTTTTATTTATTTACGGATCTAAAGTATGATATTACAGTGCGTATTAGGCTAGAGGACTAATCCACATGTAACAAAATAATACTTAGACTAAGTTCGAAATAAATGTTCCTTAATGGAACCGACCAGTCTAGCCAATGTTCCGTAAATAAATAAAAATACCCTGGTCAAAAATTTAAACATCTAAAAATTATTATTATTCCTAATCAAGAACCGTTTGTGTCTGAACGAAAGAAAATAATACTCAAACCTGGTGCCATCCCAAGATTACATAAAAATATCAGCTCAATAATACCTGTTACAGATATAGTAGTTAAAAAAAAAACTTTTTATTGATTACGAATTCAATTATTATTTATTTATAATTTTATTTTTCTTGTAAAAGTTTATAAAAAATGTAACTGTGTTAATACTATCAAAATACAATCAATAAAGTATATATTTTTCTTGAAACCTAATTAACTACTTCATTTTTTTTGATAATTCTTGGATTTATTCTTTCACAGCCCATCAGGTAATTTATTATCCATTATTCATTGTAAGACTTCATACTTTTATTGTGTGTATATTTATATATTTATGATAAGAAATTTTTTAAACTCGATTTTACAGCTTCAAAAATAATTCTGTTAATATTTGTCAACGTTTTCATTTTGGTTATTATTACTTTTTAAATTACTGTTATTTATTTCTACGCGATATCAATTTGATATAACATTGATTGTTATAAATATTAATTTATTATTTGTTTGCTAATTCCCAGTTATTATTAACTTTTTCTTGGTATTATTTTCGACAAATATTAAATGTACGTATTTTTTTCCAATAATTAATTATCAAAACTTATTATTAATAATTATTTTTTACCATTTATTATTTGTCTTCAATTTTTCATTAATTAATTTTCTAAGGGACAATTATACCATTTCCAATATCCAACCTGTCGAACCGACGCGCTCTCTACCGACATTTTAAGTCCCCCTATCATGCCTCGTATACAGAGACGCGTGCATAACACCGCAAGCGTGCTCCTTCTATCTAGGCTTCGTGGCTATAGCTTCCATTGTTGAATTATGCCGTTTAGTCTCCTCCACTTCACGTTTGGAAGTCTTAGCAGCAATTACAGCTTTAGCGATACCAGCAGCGCCCCCAGCTAATGCACCAGTAGCGCTTAAGCCAGCAAGAATTGGTATTAAAAATGGTAACAATTCACCCACTTTTAGTGGTGGTATTGGTAATATACGTGATGATCGTATATTTTTTTTCCCACCAAGCATTTTTACAGCTTCACGAGCACCCCGTAAGGCCAACTTAAACGGTGAAATGAGTACACCTTCATTCATAGTTTTTTTAGCTGATTTTATAATTTGCCTGATAGGAACAAGTTTTTTTGTTTTCTTTAATGTCTTCTTCTTCTTTTTACCATTTCTTCTAGACTTCTCCCTCTTCATTTTCAACTTCTTTTTAACCGCATCCATCTTTTTCATGCCCATACCCAAACTTCTCTTCACTCTCATGGTTTTATTTACTCCCCAAGCCACGGCTTTTTCACCAAGGCTGGCATCTTTTGCATGAAGACGTTGTAAAGCTTTTCCAGCAAGATCTTTATCAGCCGCATGACGTGCTGCCATATTGTCAGGATTTTTAGAATAAGCAATGTCATGCGCTTTACATGCTCGGTCTAGAGGATTTATTCCCGGATCACCTCGAGCTAATCTTTTTGCTAATTTTGTACCAGGTCCACAGTACTGATATCCCGGTACATGTAATTCTATTGGTAGTTTATTTATAACACTGTTGACAAAACCTTTACCACTCTTAGTTGCGACTTTAATAATAGGTCTGCTCTTAGCCATTGTCGATCTATGACTAATCTCAATCGTATACATACTCGATGCTTATAAGTATATTGTTGAGTTAGAATTGAGTCATCAGCGGATTAACATAGTAATTAGTGTTCTTAAAAATGATTCAAAATGAAGTTTGAAAAACAGACAGCTAAATTACCTGTAATCAATTTTGATCACATAATTCAAGGTGATGAGAAAAAAAAATCCAAAAACGTCATGGCGCGCTGCTACCGAATACTGATCGAGCAGTCCTTTGTGGACCATCAAATTGTGGGAAAACAAATGCGCTTCTTGCATTGATTACTCAACCTAATGGCTTGAGATTTGAAAACATTTATGTATACTCTCAATCACTAAATCAGTCTAAATATAAATTCTTAGAATCAGCATTACAGCCTATAGAAGGAGTCGGATACTTCCCATTTAACGATCATGAATCAGTTGTAAATCCAGATGATGCACAACCGAATTCTCTTATGATATTCGATGACGTCGCTTGTGAGAAGCAAGATCATGTTAGAGCATATTTTTGTATGGGGCGACACAAAAATATTGATAGCTTTTATCTCTGTCAAACCTATACGCGTATACCAAAACACCTGATACGCGACAATGCCAATTTTTTTGTACTTTTCCGTCAAGATGAAATGAATTTAAAGCACATATATGATGATCATGTGAATACAGATATGCCGTACAGTGAATTCAAAGATTTATGTTCAGCATGCTGGAATGATAAGAAAAGTGATAATAAACACGAATTTGTTGTTATTGACAAGGATAGTGAATTGAATAATGGACGTTATAGAAAAGGTTTTGACTGTTTTATAAGTATAAATTAATCATCTCTATATAAATTGACACAGTCTTAAAGGACATTCAAGTGTGCAAACATGGCGTGTAAAAATATGTCTCAGCAGAAAGATATGCTGCTCCAAATAACTAAAATTAGTGATGCGATAAGACAAAAGCATAAAATATTAAAAGTTGATAAAGACACTTCTGAACAAACTGCAAATGAAATGTTTAAACCTATTGTGACACCGTTGAGAACATTAGTTGTGAATTCTAAAGCTTTAAAACATGAAATTAAAAAAGAAGAAGAATCAGTGCAAAATTTTTCTCTGAAAAAACGTGAACATAGTGACTATCAAACTATTTATGATAATAGTGACACACATCACCGTCAGAATACTCATGATGATTTAAATGTGAACAGTACTAGTAGCAGCAACTTGGATGAAACCATTTTACCTCATCCTCCAACCTCTACAAGCACACCACTGAAATATCATAACTCTATGTCTAAATATATTGATATGTTGAATAAAAAAAATCCTAAAGGCTTGGATACAAGATTTGGTATTCGCAAAAAAAATAATCAATTATTTTTTGGTAATTCACCTGTTCAATTTAGAGATAATATAATATCAGTAAATAATCAAAATCATGTTCTATCTCCGGGGCTTATAGAATTGTTATTTAAAAGTGATCCAAATGAAAATTTAATTACTACAAGTGATTTAGATGTGTACTATAAACTCATTGTTTCATCGAATACTCACAGGAAAAATTATGAATCTGAAAGAAGTCTTTATGTTGAGAGGACTGCTAAATATACTAAATATATTGCTGACTTTGTTCAATCACCACTAAAAAGAGGTAAAGGGCTACCTGATTTTATGAGTGTTTCAAAGAAACGAAAATATGTGGATTATGTTTATTGGGATGATCCTAATGAACTCATAGATCGCCTTCGCCTGTTAATAGCATCTCAAGCAGCTGGCAACTCTAGTCATTCTAATGAAATAATTTCAATCGCTGAAGAGCTACATGAAGCTAAAATTATTTATTAAGAGATACATTAACAATAATTCATCATTTATAAAATAACATCCGGGAAGGAAGGATCATCAAAATGGGTATCGATATATTTGGACGTGTATCTTCTCAATTTAATCAGGCACAATTCAAAGGCTGTAGCAGTAGTGTTGGACTACCTGGAAAAGGTTTCAAGTTGACAGATGATGGACAGTTTGACTTGGACGGAAAAAGGTTATGTAATGTTGCCGAACCTAAGAATGAAAGTGATGCAGTCACATATAATACTATGAAAATTGCAATCAAACAAGAATTAGACAATGTAAAAGCAATTAGTGACTACAATAAATATCGTATAACTGATCTTGAAGATAAAGTAACGGTTGAAATAGTTAAGCTAGAGAATAAAATGACGAGTAAAGATCCAGACCTCATTATCGAATTGAGAACCAAAGTGAGTGCATTAGAAGAGAGTCTTAGTGAACTGAGTCTATATAGCCAAACGCTATCAAATCGTGTAACAACGCTTGTGAGATCTGTAGTACGTGATGGTCAAATATTAGCTGATATTGAGCGTAGAGTATCTAAACTTGAAAAAATTGGAAAATAAAAAGAAAGTAATAGCCCAAGAGCTCCACAAACAGGCTCGAAAAAATTATCTTCGTCGGCATGTTGACATTCGTGGACTTGATGAAACTTGGCAAGCTGACTTGGTTGAGATGATACCATACTCTACGGCTAATAGTGGATATAAATATCTACTTACAATTATAGATATTTTTTCAAAGTATGCTTGGGCAGTTCCAATCAAAAGTAAAAGTGGCAGTGACGTCAGAAACGCTATGAAGTCTGTGTTACAGCAAAGGCAGAAACCTAAACATCTTCATGTTGATCAAGGCAAAGAACTCTATAATAAAGAGTTCAAAAATATCATGAAACATTATAGGATTCATATGTACTCAACGTTTAGTAATTTGAAGGACTCCATATGTCAACGTTTCAATCGAACACTTAAAAATAAAATGTGGTGCGAGTTTACAGCACGTGGTAATTACAAATGGATCGATATACTTGAAGACTTAATCGATAATTATAACCACACGAAACATCGAACAATAAAAATGAAACCTGCCAATGTAACTGTTGGTAATGAAAAACATATACTTCAGACAATTTACAAACCTCTTTAAAGTGAACAGGCGCGAAAACAAAATAAATTCAAAGTTGGAGATAAAGTTCGAGTAAGCAAGTATAAACATGTTTTTGAAAAGGGCTACACACCAAACTGGACGACTGAAATTTTCACAATTAAAACAATACAAAAAACGAATCCAAAAACTTACAAACTGATTGATTATCAGGATCAACCGATAGAAGGAGGATTTTATGCAGAAGAACTCAGTAAAGTCAAGTATCCAGATGTATATCTAGTTGAGAAAATAATTAAAAAGCATGGAAGTAAAATGTATATTAAATGGTAAGGATTTGATAATTCACATAATAGCTGGATTAATAAGTCGTATTTATAAAATTATCATGTATTTTTATAGAATTAATAAACAAAAAAATAATAATAAACAATTTTGACATTTTATTAACCATATTTATTTATTCAAATTTATTTTTACAAAACTTAGAATTAATTACATTTATCTACATTATTATTATTTAGTTTCATCTTTTTATTTGATACTTTATAACCCCAAGGTAAAGTATCAGTTGAGGTGTCACTTAATTTCCTTTTATTATCACACCAACTTAATGCTAATTTACTTTGTTTAATTGTTTTCACTTCATGATGACTATTTCTAATCAAATATTGATGTTTTGTTATGTTGACATGATCCACCAGACAAGCCTTAAAATCATCAAACGTGATCTTTCGTAAAGTGGACCCTTTGACTTCCTTAGCTCTTTTTTTAGCCATTTTATTCTGATAGATTTTAAATGCATAAAGTTTTGCTCGTAACCCAATGAAATCGGTAATAATTTGACCATTACACTCATCTTTCATAAGTGCAATCACTTTTTTATTTTTTAATGAAATGTTGTAAACATTATTTGGTGGGTAGTCAGAGGTATCGAATTTTTCGATATTACGTTTGATGGTGTCATATATATTGGGTACATTAAATTGATAAGTTAAACTATCAGTATCAGTGTATAATAATTTTGATTCATGACTATTAAAATTTTTCTTAATATAGTTATAGTGAAAATCATTAGTAAAAGTTTTTGATGTCTAAGATGCTAAAACCAATGTAAATTGGTTTATTAAAGTATAGATTTACTCTCTTTAATTCTATTATGACTAGGTTTTTATCGAAAAGTGTAAAACTAGGGAAATTCGGTTTTGCTATTAGAGATTTTGCTCCATATCCACCCTCCCACTTGCTTACCATTCGCACATCTTTATATTTTCGAACATTTTCCATAGTTTTACCGAACACTGCATTATTCATAAGCTTGTAAAAGTTCTTTTCAAATTCATTTTTTGCTATTTTGCGACAATCAGTATTTTTTTTTGATATATGGCTTTAACCAAGCTGATTGTTTAAATTTCAAGACTCGATGAACTTTAACAAGCTTCATTCCTAAATTAAGACACTGTTTCAAATTTTTATAATGAATTACATATTTCTCCTTAGAATAAAGTGTTGTAGCTAATTTTGAATATTTACTGCCTGGCGGAATAAAATGTTCAGGGCACAAAGGTAAATCTTTATGCTCATCATGTAATTCTATAGGATATTTTAAATCTACTTCTAAAATATATCCAATTGACTTATTATCATTAAAAAATTTATCAACATTTTGTTCATAAATATCTTCATGTATCCACTCAAAAGAATCTTGGGGCAAAGGCATACTCATAGCTGCTCCGTATAAATTATTTACATCATAATACATAAGATAAGATTCATCTTTGCTTTGATCAAAATCTTCACCCATAAATCGATTATTAGCTTTTGCATATCGATTTGTACATTGAGAAACACCGCCTCTTATGCCGTTTTCAAAGAATAATATCATCTCGGGATCATCTAATAAATCTAGTTTTACATCTGTGAGCTTAAGCATAGCATCAAAAGCAAGTCCTGGTGCAGTGTAATAATGCAATGTATCTTACTCATATGTTTTGTAACAACTGCTACGGAAATTCTCAAATATATCATCCAGTAATAAGACGTCAGTTTTTAAATATAAATCGGAATATTCGCCGAGAGTATTTATATTAAATTTATTCCAAACTTGTTTGGCATGATTGTAATCTTCGTCTGAAATATCACAATCATTAAGTTTGGAATAAACTAATTTTTTGTCGGGTAATTTTGTATCGTCAAGCTTATCAATTGAATCAATGTATTCATAGGGAAAAACACCTTTACGTAGAGCTAATTGAAATTGCTGTGAGTCAGAATAATATTTTCGTGTAATTTTCTTAGCCCCATCGTCAAGATATGAAGCTAATTTTTCAATACTTGATGCCATAAAACAAAAAGAGTCTATAAATCTCAACTTCACAAATGTATTTTTTATTGACTTGGTGAATGCAATATATTTTTCTTTATTAATTGGTAAAATACTGATTTGACCATCGAAAACTGTAGATAATGACCTAATTATGAAATGTGAATCATAACCAGATAGATTATGAAAAATAACAGGAATAGTATGACTCCGTTTATAATTTAAATTACATGCATCATGGGTAGGACCTCTATATTTCCCTGTAAAATGACAATGGTCGCGGCACCGCATTTCACCAGCTGACTTAAATAATTTACCACAGATTTGACAAGCTTTTGAATTATTATGATAATATTGTTCATCTGCAGTATGTGGTAACATTTTAACATTATTTTTTAAATAAGTGTTAACTTTTCTACCTAGAATTTCTAATTTTCTTAAAAACCATCTAATACAATCAACTGAACGTTGATTTCAAACCTCGATAACGAATTTTCATAACTACAATGCAGGTAATAAGCAACACTGTGAGGGATAGGCCTTTGCGTATCATTAGTCTCAATCTCAAGCGTACATTCCAGGTCAGCATATACTACATAAGGTACAGGATCCTTATGCTTTCAATTTTTAAAACTTAACACTTTATCTTCATCCCGCTCTGGTAATCTCATTCTTACTTTGTTATATTTCAAGCAATCTGGCTTGTGTTTCTCAAGTGAATGTTCAAATCTAAAATGATTTAAACATCGATCGCAAAACCATAATTTTGATTGATATTTTGTAAGTTGACTTTTAACTAATCTAGAGAGATTTTTAATCAAAGCAAAATGATGTATAGGTTGATAACTTTCAGGATTTTCGTCATCATCATGCAAAGTCATTTCTGTCTCGACCATTAATTAATGAATAGTTTCTTTAGTAGAACTATTTACACTTAAATATAAAGGAACTATAATATTATTATCTAAATTATCTTCTTTATTTTTTACAGTTTCTGATTCTATACCGTAAACGTTGATCTTTAAATTGTTGTTTTTCAAATTTAAAGATATCTTTGAGAGATATCGGAAATCTAAGCTTGATGGTTAAAAACTGCATCCACATGTTGATATGATGACACTCTTTCAGGGTGGTTATTTTTTGCTGGAAACAATGCAGCTTTGATGCACCAAAGAAAGCAGTTGACATCATGATTCTTGATGTTTAGAACAGCCTTTTTGAGTTTGATATCTTGGGGTAGATTCACATATGTTGAAAACCTAACTTGCAGTGGAGCGTATCGTGATATGTTTACAATTAAGTTTATAATTTCACTCAAACTCCATCCTGAATCTTTCTGATTGAATTCTTCAACTTTTTTCAATAGCGGCTCATATACACTATCATTAAACCAATCAGTGAGTGAAGTAGATATGTAAATTTCATCGCTTCTAGTTTTGAAGGATTTATTGTCTTTTATAGTAACGTCACGTTTAACATTTTCAAAACTGCACAAAAGAGTGACGCTTACTTTGAGGTTTCCCTCATGTTTTTGAATATTACTAATTTTTTTAATTATCAAAACTTTTGCATCATTAAAAAATGCTCTCAAGTCAATATGCCCTCGGCTAACAACACAACCGGTCTTAACTCTATGTTGGAAGGCATTTTCCAAGTCCCGCCATTGAACAAAATTATTGGTATTGAGAGCACCACCAGTCACTAGCTTAGATAATTGTAAAAATTTATCACTATACCAACACAGAAGTGAGATGTTAGTTTGTAAGTTTTTCTTTTCATGAACACTACTTTTACGTTCTAATAGTAATTTATTGAACTGTTCACAAGTATCATTACAAATTCTTATCCACGTGCCACATTTCTCTTCACTCACAGCATCAAGCTGAGATAATAGTTCATAAGCTTGAGCTACTGTTATAAGAACATCATTATATTCAGCGATAGACTTTATGATGTTCTGTTACAGCTACAGTATTAATAATAATATATCATAATTGGAGTTTTTCACAATTAAAACGTGTTTAACTTAAAAATCAACTAATGATTCTTACTGAAAACTCTTTCTTATATAGACAATAATAAAACTTCTGACCAATGGGCAATCTTGAAGTTATCATTATTTATATCAATTCTAGGAAAACAATTTCTCTTTTAAATGTTTAATAATATGACACATTCTTAAAAAATTTTAATGTATAAATTTGAAGATAAAGTTTCTTAAAAGGATGCATTTTATTTTCTTCATCAATGATATTTTTTTTGAGTTGTATATATTTATCGTTATTATTATTATTATTTTCTTTTCATGATTCATCTCCAAAAAATTTTCTAATTGAATATTTGGATGTACATACATGTGTAGCAATAAATCACTTCAACATAATTATTCGGAATTATGAAAACGATTATTTTTAACGATTTCTTAAATGTTAATTGATAAAGATTTTTTATTTATTGCCTCTCTTAACTGATTCTAAGAGATTGAAATAATCTACTGCACTATCATAATCATGTGAAATTATGAAAAATAATTAGTTTTAATATGTTTTTAGATATTATTTGATAAAAAAATATTTTTTTTTGTCTCTTAACTGATTCAAAGAGATTAAAATAATAATCTGATGCACTATCATAATTAAGTTAGTTTATATTTTCTCTATAGTGTTGTGATAAGAATCTTAGTGAAAAAATATTTTCGAACATTGCATTAAACGAAAATGTTTGCTACGTAAGGTATACTAATAAGTACAGATAAGAAATCATTCAAATATAATTTAAACTTCTAATGAGTTATTTGTATTGGAAACGGAGGTTAGAAATTTTATGGCCTCTATACAAATAAGACCCTTTCCCTTCCCATATCTTACATAAAAAAAAATGCTACTCTATTTTATGATAGAATTAAAAAACTTACAACTGATTGTATTGATAAAAATGTTAAAAAAATAAACGAATTATCACTAATTATCTTCTCTACAAATAACCATTAAATATTATATTCAACATATTATTCAATTAAATAATAAATGATTGTTGTATATGAGAAAAATATTTAAATTAGATTAAAAACCAATGAAATTAACAAATTTCTCATCTATCAAACTTTAGTATGTAAATAATCAGTTTTGAGATCTGTTGAAATAGTTTATTTAAAAGCTTAATAGTTTGTATTTCTTTATATGGAAAAGCTTCAATTATAATTTTATTAAAATTTAAATAAAGAAATCATTAAGATATATGTATATAGATTTATTTAAGCATTGTTTCATAAGATATAAATTTTATAGAAAAAATTTTTTTGGGTGGAGCTCAAAATTTATTTTGATGGTAGTGAAAATAGTGATAAGGTTTTCGTCAACTTTTTTACCAAAACGTCACAGCTATTGGTCTTTACAGGATAATTATGGGTTGTCTTTATAGTAGTTAAGTAGGGATTTCTTGTATATAAATGGCTGCATTTTAATAATATATAACATATCTTCTACTCAATACTAAAAAGTGTAGTGTGTACTAAGTAAAATTTTGCATTTTACAGTTTTTTTAATTAGCAGTGTAGTGTGTGTGTGTGTGTGATTAAGTAAAATTTTTTACTAAAAAAGTTTTATTTAAAATTCATTTTGAACTATTCAAAGTGTAGTGTGTATTATTAGTGTGGAGCTGTGAATACTTGGTTTTATTTGATTCTTCAGGGAAAAAAATGTAAGTAATTTCATCAGAATTATATTTTAAAACTCTTATTATTATCTTGCTCTCGTTTTTAATTTTGATTGAAATTTTACAGAATAAAAAAAATGGGCAACGTTATCAACTCATGCTACATCCCTGATGAGTGGATCGGCAGCCACTCACACTTCCTTATTTTTGAGGAAGTGGATCGTGAGGTCGGGATGTGTATGCAAAATGAGCATACGGCCATCAAGTCTGAGTGGTTGTGGGACCACATCTTCACCATTGGTGGTAACACTCCGACCCGGCTAACTTAGATAGTCATTGGTGGTTCAAGTTAACCTATGATGCGGCGGAGGAACCATCAGCATCGAATTACACGCTAATTGAAGAGCGCGCTATAGATTTTTTCAAAAATCAAGCGATATTGGGCTCACCAACAGCTGTACCACCTCCATCGCTGGTCAACACGCTGATGAAGTCAACCGGGTGGTACGATGTGGATGAGTCAATGGACACAATCATCGATGATGTGCTGAATGATCAGCTTGAGATCGATGAACTGCTGAAAGAAGCCAAGCAGCAGCAGTGCCGACAACAGCAAGCAGCTCCATTGACTCATAGGGGTAAGCCTCTCTGGCATACCCGCAAACCACCACCATCACCGGAGATTTCGGCCAGTGAATCTGAGTCGACATCGACTTATGATGTTATAATTATTATTATTATCATTATAATTATTATCATTATTAATTAAAAAGTATTTATTTATCTTATTTGTTAGTTTTTTTATTTAGCTGAAGCTTAATCATTGTCGGCGTTGGAGCATATACATCAGCAGCAGTCGATGGAGATTGAAAGGCTCCAACAACTTTAGCAGCAGCAGCAGCTTGAGATTCAGGAGCAACAGGTGGAACTTCTGCGACATCAGGAGCGTCAACAGTCGCTGGAAGCTCAAGTAAGACGCTTCAGAATGCTGCAGGACCACGATGCTGAAGTGTTCGTGGAGCAAAGCCAGGCAATAGATTACTGGCAGCTCCAATTCCACCAACTGGAGCGAAACTGTCGAGTGCTGCTGACTCAGTTAAATAGGGAAAGTTATGACATCGATATGGAAGCTGAATTCAACTGACCATTGTGATCACGATTATTATTATTATTGTTGTTATTGTTATTGTTATTGTTATTATTATTATTATTACTATTGTTATTATTATTGTTATTGTTATTGTTATTGTTATTATTATTGTTATTGTTATTGTTATTGTTATTATTATTATTATTATTATTATTATTATTATTATTATTATTATTATTATTATTATTATATTTTAATAAACGAAAATTTTTTTTACAAATATATATTTGTATTTATTTTTTAATTTTAATATTATTATTATTATCTTTCAAAATTATAATCTACATAATAATAATTATTGTTATTATCAATTTAATAATAATTTAGTTTGGAAATGGTGATCTATTTATGAATAAATTAAGACGTTTTGAATACATTATAATTGGATTTTTTTTTTTTACTCTAAACATGTGCATATTATCATTATTAATATTATTAGTTCTGCTCTTTTACAAAAAATTCAAATTTATTATATTTCCCACCAAGATATCTAATAAAAAAATTTTTTTCTTCAACAATTTGATTCAATGATGGTAAAAGTGTTGAATCGTCTCGAATGGCTGTAGTAGCACGTTTCGGCAGATAAACAGAAAACTGATTGTCCAGCGATGCCACAATGCTGTCACCAAATTTTGTGTTAAAAAGTTTCAATTTAGTGACCTGGTATTCACCATCGACATTTAATTCACCCATTTGCTTTTTAGGTAACATGTCTTTCAAGGTTGTGGTTCCATTAATTTTTGTAAAATCCATTTTGCCGACTGCTGAAATTTAAAACATTTCCAATGATATCATAATTCGAATTGGAAAAATTAATAGATAATACTTACGAATAAAATTTTTCTCTCCAAACTGCTTTGAATAACCCATAAGCACTTTAACAGAAGGTTTTTAATAACTATCACGGGTTCACTGAGATATATTTTTATGCTTAACTTCACACACTACTACTTTTAAGAACAGTTGAGAGCTGGTGAAGAACTGTAAAGACTCGGAACGAAAAACACTCTTTATAATACAAACCCTACTACGATTTTGGTGGAAAAATGGGGGAAAAATAGATAAAAATCAGATAAAAGTGTAAATTTTTAGAAAACAAATGATTCATTTGTTATAAACAAAAAAGTGAAAGTTGCTAAAGATAAGATACGGTAAAACATACGTTAATAAGAGAAAAACGCGTCATTTGTTGAAAAAATACCCCACCCCCCTCATCCTTCCACATATTTTAAAGTTTAATCTTATCATATTTAAACAATATGATAATAGCATACGTCATTTTCCCACCTAAATTTGAAAAATACCCCCACTCCAACGCCATGTACATCCTTATTCATTAACCATATCAATCTCCTACCCCCACCCCATCATCCAAGCCCCAAACCTGCAGTATCAATCTCAAACCCCCTTCCCAATCTCACATCCCCCTTCCCTTAGGCCCACTCCCCACCAAATCGACTAAATAATGCTACTAGCACCCCATACCTCGACTGTCGGTATGGAAGATTACCCCTGCCTCCACTTATTCACGATGGTATTATAACGTATACCGTAATTAATTTCCGCGACGGAGACGCGGATTAACCGGTAAACCGTATGCGGTCACCCACGTGTGAAAATAAAAATAATAATAATAATAAATGATTTTAAATGTTTCCTCCAAATTAAAATAAATAATAAGTTATAAACAATAATGAAATTATAAATAATGAACTCTTGGAGTGCCTGAACCAGCTCCTCAGGCTGGGTTAGTGCACGCAGGCGCTAGACCGTTTATCCCAAAACGGACAAAATTTAATTCAGGGGGAAAATCTGCAAGGGAAATCCGAGCAAGTGACACACGACAAAGCGGACAAACAATTGAGGAAAATAAAATAAAATGAATAAGAAAAAGAAAAATAGTAAATATATAAT
Source organism: Microplitis demolitor (assembly GCF_026212275.2). Classification (NCBI taxonomy): domain Eukaryota; kingdom Metazoa; phylum Arthropoda; class Insecta; order Hymenoptera; family Braconidae; genus Microplitis; species Microplitis demolitor. The sequence goes on along the minus strand of NC_068550.1, from coordinate 12,647,111 downwards.
AAATAGTTATATTACAAATAATAAATAAACCAGAAGAATGAAATTAAGTAGCAGGAAAAGATCCAGGGAAAATAAATATTAAATTTTCCCCGACAGCTGTTGGTTTCCGTAATTTAATTTTAAACAATAAGCAATATAATTGATAATGTTTTACAATCAATAGTTTTGTTAAATTAATCCCAATAATGACACTTGGTGGTTACAAAAAATAATAACATTATATAAATTCAACCCAGAATAAATATAATTTAATTTAATCAACACTAGTAATTTTAATATTAAATAAAAAGAAACCAAGTATTTTCACTCAAATTTTCCAGACGACAATAAAAATAGTAATAATAATCTTACTTTATTTTATCTCTCAACACGCTTGAGAGAGAGAAAGACACGGAATTTTTCCTCACTCACACTCAAAAGGATAAATTCCTCGGTACTACCAAATTATAAATATATAACATATAAAGTTAAATAATAATTTTTGCATAAAATCTCGTTAATAATTTTTACCGCTGGGATACATATAATCAAAATGAAATAATTATAATGCTATGCAATTATCTTAAATAATAATTAACGTGAATAATAATTGATAATCTTATACAAATATTCTAAATAAAATAGAAAAATAATAATTATAATAACTCGGGAATTTTTCATCCGAGTGCTGACATCAGTGCTTGAGGAATTTTTAAGTACCGCGTGAGTTGTATAGCTGTATGTACTACTAATATATATATATATATATATAAGTGTGTACCGGCAACGCTTTACGCCGTTGCGTGCGCTTTATCAATATATATATATATATATTCAATTACCAAATACTTTCACCAACATACGAAAACAATACTTAATGATAATTAATAATGATTCTCTCGTGTATCATTCAGTAATTAAATAATAAATCCAAATAAATAATTTTCTCCGCGGCGACCAACAACTACCGGGGGAGGCTAGCACGTGAAAGTATATTATCCAGCGAAATAAATACAAGGTACTTACTCAAAATCAGCAATGATCAGCGAAAATAATACTCAATATTGTAAATGAAGTAAGGTAATTAATTGTTTGAATTTATTCACCCGGTAAACTTTACTTATTTTAACCAACACAGAGAAACTTTATTGCAACAACAAAAAAATCACGTCCGTACACAACGCTTGTCCGTATCTTTCTCACTTAATTGTCTCAACCTCCACCTGTTGGTCGTCGCACACATGACACTACTGTCCCCTTAATTTTTATTATAATTACATTTGTCAGCACTGGGCCTTACTTAAATTAAATAAATATAAAATATAAAACATAAATACACAGACAACTGAATGATACATAATTGAGTAATTAAATATATGAACTATTCATCTATATCTTTTGTCTCGTATAATAAATTAAATAATAATAGGCCGAATGATAAACATCGCTTGACGTCCTCAGTTGGATGACAAGTTTAAACAAATGGTAATATGTTGACAATTGTTGGGGCATAAAATAACGCTGGATTATGCATCCCAACTAATTCAAAATTATAAATAAATACTTAAAATAAACAGAAATCACGCGTTCGTGTTTTAAATCATAAATTATAAAAATAAAACTAAATCACACATGTGCTCTTTCATACCCTTCGCGCATGCGCGAGCACCGTGTACGGACTGCCGTCTCATCGGCGAAATGGCGGAATGCCCGCGTAACGATTCAAATTTAAATTTATAATTAAAATAATTAACTTAAAACTAAATAAAATCAAATAATTTTAATCGTTACGTGACAGTATTGCAGATCCCTGTTGTGGGAGGGGAAACATCCCTGTTTATCTACTCATATACAATTCAAATTTTTTTTTAACTTCAAGGAGAGAATTAATTTCAGATTTTTTGAATTAAAAAGTCATTAACTCTTTATAGTAGAACAATAGAGATCTACTTTGTCAATGACATTAAACTTGAAAATTGAAAATTTCAAGAAAAAATTTTTTTTTCAATAATGGATATGAATATTTAAGTAAAATTAAGAAAAAAATGTTAAATTATTTACATATTGAACTTAAAACTCGAATAACTTTTAAAGGAGTAGACTTAGAGAAAAAACATAAGAGACAATTTATTTAAAGCATCTAATTTCCTCCTAAAATATGTATCTCTCAACCCAATAATTCATTCCAAAATGAGTTGTAAAATTCCAAAGTTAAAAAAAATTTTTTTTCCATGTTATTTTAACGTAAAATAGAAATTTACGATGAACGACCTTTCAATATTGATATTAAGAGCTCCCGTTTTCATAGGCTTCTTTTTCCACGACTAGGAAGATATTTCACTGCGGGTATTGAGAAAAAAAAAATAGTCGATTTTTTGAAACGGTCTAATATATATATATATATATATATATATATATATATTTATATATATATATATATATATATATATATATTTATATATATATATATATATATATAGTGGTTAAGGATAAAAATTAATTATATTAAAATCAATTATCTAAACCAACTAATAATTTCGAAGAAATGTTTTATTTAACCAACGTAATTAACACAGTAAAAAGGAAGTATACAAAATAAAAATTGCTTAAATGCGTGTACACAGTTCAGCGGTGTATCTTGTAATTGTGATGTGTCTACAAATGAGATAGAAACGGAATATGGAAAAATTGATCTTCTGCGTAGATTGCCGACATTAATCGATCATAATTATTGTAGCAACGCTACAGAACTCCCTTCGTTTTTTTTTTTTTTAAATTTAATACACGATAATTAAAGTAATGGAATATTTACAAATAATATAAATAAATAAATAAATGAGGGAATGAATGAGCATAATACAGCCGTGAATTCTTACTTTGTAAAAAAAAAACTTTTATGTAAAAAAAAAATTTTAATCGCGTAAATTTTTTAAATATTAAACTGGACTCGGCGTTTTTGGGTCTCGGTTGCTGTGTTATTCGGTTGGAGGTTTGTTGTTATTGTCATCGTCGAGTCGATAAGATTCGCCTCGTAAACCGGCTTCAATCTGACCACTGAAATAGCGATTTGCCGTCCACGAAAATCGACGATGAAGTATTTATCGTGTCGGGTTATTACACGATATGGACATTTGTATGGCACTGTGAAAGATGGTCCAACCTGGTCATTCCGTACCAGTACATGATTGCAAGTACTAAGGTTCCTTAAACAGAAAACAGAATGCTTGCCGTGACGCGACATTTCGGCCGATGCCAATGAATTAAAATGACGATTTAGAATATTGACAATGTGATGAGGTGTAGTTTTATTAGTGGGAGTGAGTAACTCACCAGGCAAACGAATTGGCTTTCTGTACACTAATTCAGCCGGTGTCGTCTGTATGTTGTCTTCCCAGGCAGCGCGTAAGCCGAGCAGAACGGCAGGTAATGCGTCGTACAATGACTCTTGGTGACACAAAAGTGCTAATTTAAGCTGACGATGTAGATGTTCGCTGAGATCATTGGCTTGCGGATTATACGGCGTGATATGCAGGTGTTTTATTCCATACATTTTTAATAACGACTGAAATAATGACGATTCAAATTGTGGACCTTGGTCCGAAGTTATGCGTTTCGGTACTCCGTGGCGAAAAATCCAGTGTAGCGATAGTACATGTGCTATTGTCCCTGCATTTCCATTAGATAACGGGACAGCCTCTGGAAACCTCGTGAATCGGTCGATGATCGTTAAACACTGGTTCAAGCCTCTTGACGATTTTAGAGACACCAAGTCGATGTTTATGTGCTCGAATCGCTCAGTTGGAGGTTCAAAACAGGCGATCTGCGATGAAACGTGTTGCTGAATTCTATTCTTCTGGCAATCGATGCCTGATTTTGCCAATTCACGACAATCTTTATTAATCGACGGCCAGACGTATCTTTTAGAGACCATTTTTAGGGATCCTTTGATTCCAGGGTGAGTGGGCGTGTGTAGCGAGTTGAACAATTTTCTCCTCAGCGGTCCTGGAACGAAAGGACGCACTGTACCTGACGGGGTGTGACAATACAGTACAGGTCTATCATCGAGTTGAATCGTTTTTACATTCAAAACAGTTGTTTGACGTAACAACTGCTGAAGTTCATCGTCGGTTTGTTAAGCGTCGGCAAGTTCTTGCGACGTTATAGCAGTGGATACTGCTTCGACACCTGACAATATCGGTACTCGACAATATCGGTTGTGAATTGACCGATGAAGTCGAGTCGACGAAATTGCCAAGGCGGTGCTCTTTTGGTGCGCTGTTTGTGAGCGTGCTGAAGCGGCTTGTGATCGGTGTAGATTGTAACATGCTGGCCTTCGTAAATATGCCGAAAGTATTTTACAGCTTCGTAGATAGCGTTCATTTCGCGATCGTACGTTGACAATTTTTGAATCGACGGGGACACTTTTCGACTAAATAATTCCAGTGGTTGCCAATTGTTATCCACTTTTTGTTGTAAAACGGCTCCAATACCGATTTCGGATGCGTCGGTGAATATTGCCCAGTCAGCATCGATTTTAGGGTGTACCAACAAAGTAGCATTCGCGAGAGCTCGTTTAGCTGACTTAAAAGACTCGCGAAGTTTAGATGTCCAGTTGACTGGATGAGAGCCTTTGACTTTGGGTCCTTCCAGGATTTTGTTAAGCGGTGCTAGAATTTCTGCAGCGTTCTTAATGAACTTTCTGTAGAAATTCACAGTGCCGAGAAATCGACGAAAAGCTTTTACGGTGATAGGAGGCTCGAAAGTGACAATAGTCTCGACTTTTTCTGATAACGGATAACGGTAGACCAAACTAGCATTACGGCACGTTAATTATCAATCCGTGATCACGGAGACGCTCGAATAATATTTTCAGATGCTCCATGTGTTGCTTCTCGTCGTTGGATGCGATTAAGATATCGTCAACATATGGTAAGACGAAATCAAGGTCACGAGTGGCCTCGTCAATAAATCGTTGAATCGTTTGAACCCCGTTTTTAAGCCCAAACGTCATAAATCGGAACTCGAATAGCCCGAACGGTGTGATGATCGCCGTTTTTGGCACATCTTCCGGTGCAACAGGTATTTGCAAAAATGCCTTTGCAAAATCCACAACTGAAAACATATTTTTACCTTGTAAAAATGCGGCAAAATCGTCAAACTAACGCAATGAGTATTTGCCGATTAGGTTTCGATCGTTGAGTGGTCGGTTATCACCAGACGGCCTCTATTCCCCGGACTTCTTCTGCACTAAATCAAGTGGTAAAGTCCAGGCGCTATTGGATTGTCTACAAATACCTTCCTCGATCATTTTGCGAAACTCGGGTTGTGCAATTTTCAGTTTATCTGGAGCCAGGAGTCTTGCTTTGCACGAAACTGGTGGTCCAGGTGACGTTTGTATATGATGCACCGTTAAATGCTTTTTCGTTTGACGCTGAGTAGCGTCAGGTCGTGTAATATCGGCAAATTTTCTTAATAATTCCGTATATGCATAATTATCATCGACTGCTTTTATATTTGTTTCTGCCGATGTTGTGTGAGAATTTCCGTGTGTCAATAAACCAGTGATGCCATCACAAAGGTATCCTCGTTTTAGGTCGACTAGTATGTCATAATGACTTAAGAAGTCTGCACCTACAATCGGTTTAGTGACGACAGCAATGAGTAAATTCCTTGAGAATTCACGGCGAAGTCCAAGGTTTAATGTAAGCGATTTTAAACCATAGGCTTGAATTATCGAGCCGTTTGCGGTATACAATTGGTAACCTATAGGTGTACTGATTGATTTCAGCCAGCCACGTGGAAAAATGGATAAATCGGAGCCGGAATCGACAAGATATTCTATTCCTGTAGTTTGGTCTCGGAGAAACAGGCGGCGAGAAATCGATTGAGAATCATTAGCTGCCTCTAATGATTCTCGTTTAAGTTTCCCTGCCATTTGCAACCGAGAATGCACGATCGAGCATTTTTACCATACTTGTAATTGTACCAGCAATAGTAGAATTTTTTAACTTTCCGAGGACGATGGTGTTGGTGTGCTCTGGATCGTGTGTTCGGAATTTGCTCCTGAGCAAGTACTGCGCCAACCTCGGCAGTCAATAGTGCAAGTTGCTTACTCAAAGCAGTGATTTCCTCTGCGGCGAATGCGTACATTTTAAAATATACAATACACAAATAATATTTCAAATAATATCACCTGCATCACCTCGAATTAACACTGATGCGGCAGAACGTCCATAAGATGCTCAGCAATGCAGCAGCGGTGATGAAAGATAACAACTGCACAACGATAAAAAATCTCTGCACTAATCAACTCAAAAATAAATCCACACGATAATAACTGTGAATAAAAAATCACGGTGTCACCAATTAAACGGCAACGCGACAAAACATTTGCGGCAAAATGACACGAGAACTCACGAGATTTTATAAACTGTGTAACGCACGCGTTGAACGCTTCCCCTAAAAAGAGATCACGTCGGGGTCACTAATTTAGTGGTTAAGGGTAAAAATTAATTATATTAAAATAAATTATCTAAACCAACTTGGTGATCGCGGAGGAGTGACTAAGATGTCGCCACCCCTTGGAGTTGGTACCCGGAGTCAGCTGGGGTACGTTTACGTTTATCTGGGAATGACAGGCCTTGTTTGTGATGTTCGAGGAAGCCAAAAATTTGCTAACTTGGGATATCACGCTAAGTGACGTGGGAAAACTCGCGAGTCAACGGCTTGTATGTGGTGCGGGAAGAATAGATGGAGAAGCAAGGATGTGAGCGTGACTGCTAGTAGTAGAGCGTCTGAGTGAATGAAGTGGGAGAATAGAGAGAAGCAGTTCAGAGCAGACCATGGTATAAGGAAGTTGAGATTTGGAGTCACTCGAGTACGAGTCGACCCGATAGTCAAGTTTGGAGTTTTGGAGCGAGCGGTGGTGAATCGGAGAGCCCCAAAGGTAGGCCTCGACAATACCCTTGACTGATGTCGTTTGGAGCTTGTGGCTCTGCTTGTTGAGTTTTTGGAGCCGTTTGTCGTGATTTTGTCGTTTTGAGTTATGCATTATTTGTTTTATTTTATTTCATTTTATTATTTATCTCGCGTTGTGTTAAGTTTTGTGATTCGACGTCCACGAGAGGTTCCCGATGTTATACTCTGGTATTTATTTGTCTGATGGGCCGAGAGTACTCGACCGTGGACCGCTTGGGCCCTTCGCGTCACTCTCGCGTCATCTTTACGATATTTATGTAGCTTTCTTTTCTTTAATTTGTTTTAATTTAAATTGTAATTAATCGGCTTCTTCCACGTCCAAAGAACCGCGACCCTCTCTCCACAACCTAGCGTACTGAGCGCACCAGGACATGCCGCTACAACCGTTCATTGCTCTCACCTCCAAAGGATTTAGATAATAGGTTTTACTTTGCGTGTACGTTTAGACCGGTTGCCAATACCGGGAAAATAAAAGTTGGCTGGCGCCCGTCAGGATCTGGAGGAAAGGAGAGGAGTGATCTGTGGGCAAGTTAATCGAAAAGAGCCTGGTTTGAAAAGGGAAGTCGTCGAGGGATTGAGAATGCCACCACCTAATAGCCCGGTCAGAGACTAAAAAAAAAACGGAACTTGGAAGGAAAGATAATGACTGGCGGCCATTCTGGATCGTATCACGAGGTTGCCAACACGTGTTTCTTGGTTTTTGTTTAATAAATTCTGTTTTGTTGCCGTTGACGGGACGTATCAAGTTAAAAATAATAATAAAGTAGCGGACGGGTACGCATAATCATGTACTTAAGTAATTAGTTAGAGTGGTGTTACAATACCCGGATATATTGTTGCCATGAGTGGCCGGAGTTTGCCGAGTGAGGTGTTACTGCGTTGCCGGGATCGAGAAGGACAAAGTGGCGACATTGATGGCCACGTGGAGTGACAACGTGGGATTCGACAATTGACAAGTCAACAACGGTGAGCGAGTTGTTTGTCCTCTTCCTCGTAATTAAATCGAGCCGGTATCGGATTGATGTATTAAGGGTATATTGAGTGACTTAGTTGTATTCTTGGGGTGGCGGTATTAGTGACGCCTGCGAGTCGTTATCGCTAATAGAGTGAAGATACCGGATCAAATTATTGCCGCTGATGCGCTTATTT